>NC_085045.1:1589195-1636695 GCF_963692335.1 Osmerus eperlanus | reverse complement strand
AGGGTCACGGTCCGGGTCTGGTGTCTCTTCAGGACTAGAGCCAGACCTGCCAGCTCAGTCTGATCCAGAGACGTTCTCTCCCTCTCCTCTCATCCATCAACCTTTTGTATTGCTTTTTTCCCCCTTATCCGCTCTCCCCATCTCCCAGCTAGAACATGTGTGTGTGTGTGTGTGTGTACGTCAGTGCGTGGGGGGGCACATGCATGGGTCTGTTTGCTGTATATTGTTTTACACAATGGCAAACATAGATAGCTAGAGCGGCCGTGACCAGCAGATTATATAGTGTGCTGTGAGTGCCTGGCTAGGGGGGCAGTCCAGTGCTTACAAGCTGACTTACTGCAAATAATACCATTTTAGATAACACAATCACTTCCCCTTGGTGGGTAACATAGACCCCCAATCCTGCCCCCGCCCCCTCCCTACCCCAGAGTCCCTATTTACATTTATTCATTTAGCAGACACTTTTATCCAAAGCGATTTATATGAAAGAGCTTTACAAAAAGTGATTTTTTTGACTCTTTGACCTCTGAACAGTGTAGTTTTCTTCCTTCTACATTCCAACTTCAACTGTGCTCAGAGTGAAACTGTGCTGTGTGCTTCTCAGGGGAGACAAAGCAATTAGAGAGTTGGAGAGTCTTAATCAGGCTGTTTGTAGGTTAATGGGACTATATGGAACAGATCTCTCCCCCAGTCCACTCATCCACTGTTAATGGAAGTGGTACATGGACCACACACACTGACACACACACACATTTGCATATACTTGGATTCGCTTTGATTATGCAGTAGTTTCTGAAGTGGTTTGGAGTTAACCATTATTTGATCCACAACAGAACAGCCAATAAGGAGGAAACCAGGGGAAGAGAAACCCTAGCGCCTGGCTGAGGGCTGTCGGGCAGAAGGACAGACCTCCTCCAGACCTCTGGACCTCCGCTAGAGCCAGACTGGACCAGCACTGGCCCTACAGCCAGCCCTGGATCAGACACAAGAGAGATTAGGGAGTAGATATGATTAGAGTGGCAGGGAAGGCAGGACTATAGAGTTACATACAGAGGCCGAGGCAGAGTTAGAGAGAGCAAAATAGAGAGAGAGAGAGAGAGAGAGAGAGAGAGAGAGAGAGAGAGAGAGAGAGAGAGAGAGAGAGCAGGAAAGGCCATTACATTTCCTACCTTGTGGCCAGTTTCAGTTTCTCGTCTCAGGAGAACCACGTGAGGTTCTAGTGAGGTTCTAGTGAGGTTCTAGTGACGTCTCACAAGCAGGCTGAGAGGGCTGACAGCTCCTAACCCCACGACGACATGCAGGGTCTCCAGTAACAAGCGATCAAGCTGACCTGTCACCTCACTGAGGTGACTGTGATGTGGAGCACCCTGAGGTTCTCTGGCCACAGCCAGAACGAAGGCTGAGCGGTGAGAATGAGCGTGTGTGTGTGTGTGTGTACGAAGGGGTGTGTGTGTGCAGTCTAAAGGCCATGTCTGATCCCAGGGGAACTTGTAAGCCCTGATGTGGTACTGTGCGAGCGCTGGTTGTGTTTGGGTCAAGGGACAACACAGCAACAGGGAGAAGTTTGCCATAGTGGCAACAAGGGTGATGTTCATCGAATTCTTTACCCATAGAAGCATGAGGAACAGAAACTGCTGTCCAATGTGATGCTAGTTTATACACCTATTTAAAACCCACTTATACCCAATTCCAATACAGCACACAGTATGATAAGTGGACTACTATATTATGGTGCTGTTGGGTGGGGGTCAGTTAGGAATTTCCCTCCAGGGCTGTGTTTCTGTCATGGCTGGTCAGGTAAATTCCACCAAACAGGTAAATAACCACCTAGCTCCGGACCTCTGCACCGTGATTGCTACCAATAAAACGGCTAGACTTTAACCTTGTTTGTAAGCAGCGGATTGCCTGGGCTGAGACGTGGGAGCCTTAACACTACTGGGTAAGTTCATATACGCCTACAACTACATATTTCTAACCTGGTAATAAACCTAGAATAATTTACACACTCCATACTGAAATATGAGGGTACTTTGCCCCGTCAACAATAGCTTTATCTACGCCTTCAGACATTCAAATCAGATAGCTATATGAAAAAAAAGTCTGCCACATTTCAATTCCTCGAGGAATGTGTGTGTGGTGTCCAGAGTTAGAGGCTGCATCGCATAAGTATCATCGCTGGCTCTTCTGTACTTGCCTACCTCTCTCACTTCCACTCTCTCACTTCCACTCTCTTACCGAGAAGTAACAGCTTCAGTTCCCGGCGAGCGTCCCTCTTATCCCGGCGGAGCTGCCTTTCGATTTCGTCGTTGATCCGTCTGGCTTCCTTCGCCTCTTCACTGAGGCAACACGCCATTATGGACTCCAGGGTCATTCTTTTAAAACACGTTTTGGGTTTCTATTTAGTCCAATATTCCAGTTTCAACAAATGGTGAAGGAATAAGAATTATGAAATCACGCCCTCATTCAGAGGCACGCAAAATAGAGGCGTTGTAGTTGGCTAAATGGGGGGAAAGGAAACTGTATTGGAGAAATTATTACCCCCTCCCCCCCGTTATGGTAGTCTGTCAGCAAATAGTCGCTCAAGCCGGAGTTTACTGAAAAGCTGTATAAAAAATCCTGATTGAGATAATCAGCTTCTCCTTCGTAATATCAACAGATCATTTTAAGACATAACCTCCGAAGTCTTCAGTGTGGTCTTATTAGACCTTATTTGCTCGGTCAGACGCCCTACCTTCTTTACAAGATGATCTTAGTCTCGATTGGTAGTTAAGGTTATATAATATCCGATGTATCATCCGTTGGCGAACTCAAATATATAATACATAAACAGACTAATACGCTTTTTTCCCAATAGCTCGACTCCCGGGCGTGGTAAGGCAGAATATGGCGGACTTTCACTCCAATCCGCTAGGCTGGAATACAGTTATCTCTAGTGGTTAGAAAACCAAGAAAGCCATTCACCCTTTCCAGGTGGGCTTCGGTAGATTTCAGTAAGCACCATCCGCATGTCCTTAAAAATACGTGAACACTGACAATACAGTCCAGGTTTTCTGATGATTGCAAGATGGACAAAAGTGGTTTGCAGTCTGTCTCTTCTTTCCCTCAATTCTCTTTATGCATTTTTATTACTGAGACCATCTAGGCTGCTGTTGGCCGGGTGACGTACGTCGGACAGCGGCGGGGGGAGTGTCCGCGAGACAACGCCACAGAAGTACACTCAACCTGTGGAATAAAAAGATAGTACCGAGTTCATTCAGAAAAAAAGATGTTCATTGTATTACACAACATCAACCGTTATGGCTGAAAATAGACATTCGGTTGCTTCACACATGTAACAGTCTTTCCTGCCATTAAGGCCTTATATCTATGTTAGAAATGCCAATTCTGTCAAACTACACACAGCTATTGAAAAATATAAAGCTACAAGCTGGCCATAGCAGTTATGCTATAGTTATGCTATTGTTATTTCCCTATAGGGCACACAGTTATTATGTATCCTAATGCCAAATTTTAAAAAAATCTGTTGCAGTACTCATAACCCATTTACAGCGGAAAATCTTCATATAAAATGCATCCATGCAACAATAACGTTAAACCTGTTCTATGCCTCATTAAGTTGAGAGTAGGTTTGTCAAAATGTTTGATCAAAAGCTCATCTATATTCTGTGGAATTAAAAACATGGGAAACATCAAATGGGGGGGTTTTAGATACCTTTTAAAACCTGGCAACCACCATGTGCGCTACTCGCTCCGCTCCACAGCGGCCAGTGTGTGTACGCGGTACCGCATCAAAGTGGCGTCGGGTGGGCGGTTAAGAAACCAAGGAAACAACAATTCTAGGACATCCATCGGTATCGAGCTATCCAGATCACTAGAGGATGGTCACTACCCTTTAATACATCGTTTGCAATAAAAGAGGTAAGACAAATGCGAAAAATGTATTTTAGTGATTGCTCTACTAGTATCAGAGTCTATGAATTGCCGACAGCAAGCAAACTAGTTTGAGTGGATTGGCTTGGTGCTAGCACTAACTTGGCGTCAGTAGTCTAGCTTCAAGTGTCTGTGTAGCTAGTTACACACAAGCTACATTGACAAGTTATCAAGTTCGCAACCTTACTGGTACATCACTCTAATCACTGTACTCAACGCTGATGTGGCTTACTCTAGCAAGCTAGCTAGTAGTAGAAAACAAGCAAGTCTAGCTAGCTTGCTAGCTACCAACACAACAACAGTCGGGGCAAGCACAGAAGATGATGGCTTGATCAAACCAAAGTTACGTATTAAGGGAACAAACTATGAATACGAATGATCAGCAATAAGAATCAGCTCGAGCGTCTCAACGTCTTTCTCTTTATCAGTGGTGCTTATGGAAGTGACGTGTGTCTTGTCCTACATGTTGCCTGGATAAGAAGGTTCCAAGATGCTGGACGCTGCCCAGATTCGGAAAAGAGGTGGCCAAGACTTCGGGGCATACTACGACTACGCCTGCGCCATGCAAGATCTGGCCCCGTCCCGTGCCGTCAAGGCCCACTTAAGCCAGGGAATACTGGACATCAATGGGGACCGCCTCAAACTTACAGACTGGCCGCCCGTCTTTAGCACGCTCGCAATCAACAGACATTTGCAGAAAATTTCTATCAGCAGTTCTTTCCAGATTGGGCCTGCGGTGGGGGAGACTGGTAAGGAGAGAGAGAGAGATTATAAGAAAGCAGTTCAAGGCTTTTCAGTTGCCTGGTTTTGGAATAAATCTCCCCACCCCCATATCTTATATATTGTCTCTCTTTATCTCCCCACCCTTCTCTCTCCCACCTCCATCTCTCTCTCTCTCCCCCCTCTCTCTCCCTCTCTCTCTCTATATATATATATATCTCGCCTCCCTCTCTCTCCTCCCTCTCTGAATTCAGACAGTAGGTACTGGTACACTTCCAGAAGGAGAATTCCAGCCATCCACTCCAAGGAGTTAACCTTTAAACTGTGTAAGGCTCTCAGAGATTGTCTGAGTGTCTCTCCTAACCTCAAGACTCTCCAGCTCCACGGCCTGCCACTTAGAGAGAGAGACCTCATTACCCTGACCAAGGTCAGAAGATAAGATGGCAATATTCCTCCTTCCCTCTCCTCCTCTCTCTCTCCCTCAGACCACAGCCCCCATTAGTCCTTTGGAGCTCCTTTTTGTCAACCTCAACCCTTCCGACTATCTTATACCTCCCTCTCTCTCTCCCTCCCTCAGATCTCAACCCCCATCTCTCTCTTACACCTCCCTCCCTCCAGCCTCAGAGAACATTTCTAATACAGCTCTCCCTGCTTCCCTCCCGCCGTCTCTCCAGGGCTTGGCCGCAAGTGTCTCTGTGGAGCATGTGTCCTTGGCACACTGTCCAATAAGGGACAAGGGATTAGAAGGTAAGAGGTCTCGACAGTGGAGTGCACCCTCGCTGTGATTAAACGCAGCGTTTCCGGTGAATGTTACTGATTGGTTTGGCTTTCTCCTGCGCAGCCATCTGTCAGAGTGTGAAGTACTCTGCCTCTGTGAGGACAGTGGACTTCACAAACTGTGACCTCACATGGAGGGGGGCCGAGCACATGGCCAGCATCGTCAAGGTAACACGGCCACTCCATCTCCAGCCACCTCATCATTGACCTCATTATGGATTTGGCCTCATCGTGAACCTTGAATCTCCTTCAGGATCAGTGAAGGGGATTTAATTGAAGCTCTGTGGGTCTATTAATCTCACTGTTTGGGGTTCGACTCCCAGCTGACTCTGGGAACTCTGGCTCCCTCAAGTGATGAAGGCGTAGTATCACAGTTGGGAATTGGAAAAAGGAAGTGCTTTAACTTTCAAACATTTTACAAAGGCATCATCGTCCTCCTTCCCTCCCCCCCCCCCCCTTCCTCCCTCCTCACCTTCCTCCTCCTCCCCTCCCTCCCGGTAGCACCAGGCGACCCAGCGGCACGGTGCGGCGTGGGTGGAGTCTCTGCGTTACCGGAAACCGGAGTTCGAGGGCATGGGTGGCTTGCGGCGCCTCACTCTCAACTGCAACACGTTGATCGGAGACCGCGGGGCGACCGCCCTTGCACAGGAATTGTCAGAGGACCTCTGGGTCAAAGGTCAGAGGTCACAGAGGGCAAACACTTCCTGTAGCACTTGTGATGTGACTTTCTGCATTGTACTATGCGCTATTGTGGTTGCTGTTATTGTTGCCCAATAGAGATATTTTTGTTCACTGTTCCTGGTCGCAGAGATGTGGTCGCGTTGCGCTGTGCTTAGTAAAATAACACTTTTTCCTTGACCACCGAAATACTGTCAGAGCTACATCACCCATGAATGGTCACTGAAGGCTCGTCTGTCTCCCCCAGCTCTGGACTTGCAGAAGTGTGGGCTGTCCAGCGACGGAGCCAGGAAGCTGCTGGAGGCTCTGAAGACCAACGCCACCCTCTGCGTGCTGGACATCAGGAGTAACCCCTTAGTGGGTGAGGAGCCAGAGAGCACACAGGACAGACTGGCTCTGCATGGCTGCTGCCTGCTGCATCACAAATCATGCTGACCATGCCTAGGGGCGAGCAGCACCAATATAATAGAGAACAGGATTAATTCTACGTCTTTTGTTATTCATTGTTTTTGACTAGATATCTTATGTAATAGTACCTCTCTGTCTCACTTTTTTGTTCTCAGACAAAGTCTTGGTGAAGACTGCCATAGAGAAAGTTCTCATGAACTGTGATGGACAGTCTGCTGAGGTAGGACTGTGCCTCTAGTCTGCCAATCCGGGCATCAAACTAAATGTTGTGTGTGCTTACTTGATTGTGTGTGTGTGTGTAATGTACAGTGTGCGGAGATGGCAAAAGTACAAACATCCATCACTCATGTAGAAGTACAGATATTTATTTCACACACACACAGTGAAAGGAGAGGACTTTTTTCGAAAACTTTTTTCCCCAAAATATGTTTTCATCTACAGAGTAGATGAAAGCAGTGTATAGTAGATGCCAGACAAATCTACTTATGTACAGTAACAAAGTATTTGTACTTTGCTATGTCCCATCTCTGAAAGTGTGTGAAGCAGATGTGTGTTCACAGTGCGTGTTCTGTGGTGTTGTAGTTCTCCTGGATCAAGCCCCCAGCCATGAAAGAGCCCCACAAACCCTCTACCACCAAGAGAAGAATACTGGTCAACACCCACAGAGGGAAAGCCACATTTAGAATAGGTACTTTCTTCTGGAAACTTCTCATCTTAATTGTATATTTTTATTTTATTTTAAATTGTATATATATTAAGATTGATCGGTCAACTCTCTTTTCTGGACTGTAATTTCTCTGATTTAGCTATCTAACACATTTCCACGCACTGATGATCCCAAGCTTTCCTCTCTATCTTTTTCTCTCGCCTTTTCTCTCTCTTTCTGACCCTGCACTTTCCAGAGGTTTGGAGATGTGGTGAGAGAGCTTCTGTCACAGTCCCTCTCTGCCCCCAGACCCGAGTTAATCCCTTAGCTCTTATCTATTAGACACCCAGTTCAACCTTACTGGGTGAAGTAAATCAAGGGAACCCTATGTGTTTTGACTGCACAACAGGATGTATGAGGGTGTTTGTTTTGGTAGACCCAGATCGCTCCCTGGCTTGGCCTAGAGCAGTGATGTAGCTGGGATGGCTGACTG
Organism: Osmerus eperlanus; assembly: GCF_963692335.1. Taxonomy (NCBI): domain Eukaryota; kingdom Metazoa; phylum Chordata; class Actinopteri; order Osmeriformes; family Osmeridae; genus Osmerus; species Osmerus eperlanus. The sequence continues at coordinate 1,629,043 of NC_085045.1, read as the reverse complement.
TTAATCTCCACCTAACCATGTGAGGGAGCCTCTGGTTTCCTGTCAGAGGTTGTTGACCAAATATGGTCGTGTCTCCCAGTTCGGCGCAGGGCATCCTCGACAGGTCGGAGGAGTCCAGCTGTGGCCCCGCCCACCCGCCCACAGCCCCGCCCCTCCAAGTGTATTCCGTGGCGTGCGGCAGCGCGCGCCGACCGTGACAGGTGAGCGAAGGGGCAACTCTGTCAATGAAATGAAAGACGATGGAAATACCACAAAATGAAAGTAATACCGTGAAACATGGTTAGCGTCGTAAAAGGTTATAAGCTGAGAAGCGGTTCCGTTAACGGGGGTGAGTTAACGTCGGTCTGCTCTTGTCTCTGCAGAGGTCTTCCACCAGGCATCGCTGGATCCAAGCAGATCTACCAGGTAAAACTCTCTCCACCTGGATATGAAGATCAAGTAAAACCCAAAACATTTATGCAAAGATCAATCGATCAATGTATTATTTATCGAGCACTGTTAAAAACAACTTCCGTTGACCAATGTGCTGCACATTAAAACATGAATTACCATCAAGTACATCCAGACAGGCACAAAGTCACACACGAAACCAAAACGGAACATATATAGTATAGAACATATATAGTAAACCATCACATCACAAATTGGAGGCCAGATGAGGACAAGAACAGACGGGTCACTATCGGCTCTCTGCTGCAGGCGGCCGGTACCGTCCATGTCAACATGGAGGCCGACTCGGAGGAGGAAGAGGAGGATGACGAGGAGGAGACTGGGAGTCCACCTGGACTGAGTCTCCAGGAGAGGATCACAGTCAGGCAGTACAGACTCATCCAGGTGAGAATCCCTTTCAAGAAACACTTTGGTTGAAACCAAACATCACAAAAGTGAGTTGTGCCTCCGTTTGGATATAACTCATACAGACCCCCTGCTGTAGTGAATGAGATTGAGGCCCCTGTGTGTCATGGCTGGGCTGTGACGCAGTACCTGTACCTGTCCTGCAGGGGGAGCTAGAGGAGATTCGACTCAGGCTAGCAGAGGAGCGCCGGGCCAGAGTGAGAACAGAGACCAGACTTATGGAGGTACGAAAGACTGCTAGAAATAATATGTTGTTTGTGTATAGGCATGAATTAGTGCATAATAACTCTTTTCACGTGTGTGTGTATTCAGTATGAGCTGGAGAATTGCAGGCTTCGCAGACTCAACTTCTCCCTGTCAGAGGCGGTCAAGGCCCCGCCCATCGCTGCCTCCAGTATTCTGGAAGATGAGGAGGTTCTGGAAAGCATTGAGAGTTCCTTCAACAAGTTCCATGGATTCCTGGATCTCCTAAAGGATGCTGGGTAAGCCTTGTGATTGGCTGGGAGGACGCCAGAGGCCTAAATTCTCAACCTGGTTCAGAAGTAAATATAATCCTATTCCTGATGATCTCATTTCTATCTCCCTTCTTTTCTTCTTCAGATTGGGCCAACTGGCCTCCGTGGCTGGCATCGACCAATCAGACTTTGGCCCTGTGGGGAGACCCCAGCTGTCCTCTACGGTTGGACGAGGCCTGAGTAAAGGTGTTGGGGCAGGGGACACAGACGAGACTCAGAAGGGTGACGGTGTTCCCTCGGTAGGTACAGCCAGTATGTGTACAGAGGTTTGTTTGTGGATGGTTTTACAGCCACATTCAGATGAAAGACACCAGGTTTCTCTCTCTCTCTCTCCAGGAAAGAGCTGTGCCCCGTCCCTCACCTAGACGCCTTGCCCGTGAGCCTCCAGCCACTCCCAGGGAGTTCTTGCCAGAGCAAAGCCCACAGGAAGTGCCTCTCGACCTGGCTAGTGGTCCTACAGGGGCTCCCTGTGTGGAGGAGTCTGGTGGAGAGTTGGACTTGAGGGCTCCGTCCCCTAAACAAATTGGGGATCTCCAGGTGGCAGGGTCAGAGCACAGTATCCAAAGCAACAGCTCTCATGGAAACGGTTCTCATGGCAAGAATTCTCATGGTTCCAACGGCAAAGTGTCCCAGGGTAGAATCTCCCAGTCTCGCCACGGTAACGGCTCCAACCGCAGCCAGGGCTCCCAGAGCAACGGTTCCCATGGTTACAGCCTCAACTACAGCAACGGCTCCAACGCCTACAGCTCTGTCCGCGGCAACAGCCACCGTAGCAACAGTTCCCACGGCGACATGTCTGCGAGGTCCAGCCTCAGTGAGTTGAGCGAGAGGGCGGAGTCTGTGGTGTCAGAGGGTTCGGTCAGGGCCGAGGGTGGAGGAGGTGGAGGGCAGGGGGGGGAGGAGGTGGGGGAACTGTACTCAGGGGTGTGGAACTTCGGAGCGGGTCAGATTGTTTGGTAGTTTGACAGGGGTGTCAGATAGGCTGCAACTAATCAGCTGTGAGGTCCACTTGAGCTGGAAACTGAACACTACTGCTGTTTTAATGTTTTAATGTTGATTTTATGATCATCAATGCAGAGGCCAAATTCCTGTATGGCTGTTAATATTGGTTTTGAAATGTGATTTTAGCGTTTTGTTTAATGAGTTGTTACTTTTTTTAATCTCTCCTATTTTGGGCTTTTAGTCGCCCACACTTTTTATAATATGAGTGAATATTTGTTCCTGTTCCTTCTGTTGAATCAACATATTTTTACAATAAATATTGTGGGAAAAAAGGTTGTTGTGGTCTGATTATGTTTATTATTGTTTTGTCTGTGTAGCCTATCTTACTGGAAAACATTACACAGCGAGTCTTGAAGTTTGATAGTGAACTTTAAATATTTAGTTTTTACAGCTCCACTGACGTTTTTCGTTGCATGGTGTTGTGTGTACGTGAAGCCTTTTCCAAATCATTTGGCCAAACTGCAGCGTTGGCAAACGGCGAAGCCAGACTCCGCTTCCGCGTTTTGACTCCCACCTCGAGTCCTGATGCTCGCTGTTTGCCCTCTGACTCGCACATTCAGACGTTATATCGATCGACGAGAATGCGTGCCCGATAAGGACTGTCACTTTGTCAAATATTTAACCTAGCAATGCAGAAAGGAAGATAATCTATATTCGAGGACATATCGCCTTGTCTAAACATTATTTCGCCGGAACAGTTTTTGAATAAGGTTCAAGGTAAGCTTCAACACACTGCTGTTGTTTAGCCAACTAGCTTGTCTCGCTTCTTTAGCTTCAAAGCTACTAGCCACAACTCAAATCTACTGGTTGAAATACATCACCACATTTGATCTTGAATATGAAGCATTTATGATCAAGTATTGTTAGAACACCAATCCCCAAATGTAAACATTAATTTGGTGCGGAAACGACTTAATTTGTTGGAAGTTTGACGTTCAGACTCATGGTTTGCTAAGCGGTGTAACGCAATGATTGCCAACTAGAGCTCTCACTGCGCAAATACGGTGGATTTTTCTGCTGGGTCCCATAATCTCTCCAGGAATAAACATTGTATTTGAGTTGTGTGTTCGCTGTATATATGTGTTTATTGTAACTTGCAAACAGCTGGCGCTTATCTTTAGTGACTCCTGTTACTGTTTCCATAAACGGGATTCTTACAGACTCTCAGCAGCGATGCACAGCCACAAGGTGACCGTACTCGAGCTACCTTTGCTGGCTACTGTTACCATAATATGCACGCACCTGTTAACACCCTCATCTCCCTCCAAACTATTCTAGACCGTTTGACTGAGCTTAGTTCTTGAAAGTTGGAAGTTCATGTGATTATAAAGTTGAGTAGCGGGATCACCAGCACCACGGTTGTTCTCTGATCTAACTTAAATGTGTGTGTGTGTGTCCAGTCTGCAGGCAGCCATGGGAGGGCTGGTGAACGGGAGGAGAGGGGGTCGGTCTCCCCCTCTCATGATTGGAGCTCTGATTGCCTGCATCCTTGTCCTAGGTTTCAACTACTGGGTCTCCAGCTCTCGTAACCTGGAACTACAGGTGTGTGTGTGTGCGTGAAAGAGAGAGAGAGTGTGTTTGAGTGAGAGAGAGAGAGAGTGTGTGTGATGTTTGCTTAAATCAAGCTGGTAGACATGCACAGTAGATTAGAATATACTAGATTATAACCCCACACACCGTCTACAAACAAACAAAACCCCCCTTCTCCCCCCCTCCTCCCCTCCTGTCACCGCACGCGTGCAGACGAAGCTGTATGAGCTGGAGAGCCAGGTGCGGAGGGGTGCGGCGGAGCGAGGAGCGGTGGAGGTGAAGAAGAATGAGTTCCAGGAGGAGGTGCAGAGGCAGAAGGAGCAGATCAGCCGCATAGAGAACCTGTACAAAAGACAGCTGGAAGGAGCGCAGAACACCTGCACCCAGGAGCGGGTAGGAGACACACACACACATACACACACACACACACACACTAACTACAGAGCGTTTATGGTAGAGGCAGCAGGTCAAACCTAGTCACCAGGTCGCAGTAAAGACGGGTGATGTGAGATAAGCCTGTCCTCAGGCTTCCCTGCTAAACAGGATCTCAGTTTTATCTTGGTGATAACATTCCCCAGCTGTTCTCTCTCCTGTTGTCTCTCTCTCTCTCCTGTTGTCTCTCTCTCTCTCCTGTTGTCTCTCTCTCTCTCCTGTTGTCTCTCTCTCTCTCTGCTTGTCCTGAGGTCACCCTACATCTGTTTCAACACTCCACGAGTCAGGACCTTTTTTAAATAGTTAAGGGATGTGTAAAAAATAAATAAAAAAAACTCCCGAACATAATTAAATAAACACAGGAACATGGGAGTCCTCGTTCTACGAAACTATTTTATGCAGTTCTGTTTCTGGATGTGTGTGTGACTGACTGGTGCCAGTGTGACCATGTGCACTAATTCCCACCTGAGAGATGACGCCATGGCAGCCAGCTCAGGGACCATCTGTTTCTCACACACACACACACACACACACACACACACGCACACGCCCTGCATGTGTTCACAGTGTGTGTGTTTACCTGCAGGGGCCCTTGCAGCTCAATGTCTCCACCAGTACCAAGACGATACAGGATCTCAAGGGTGGGAACCTTCTTCTTCCTTACTTCCTTTCTCTCTCTTTTGTTTGCCTTTTTTCTATCGCTCTTTCTGTTGCTGACACAAGGTTTCATGTGCCTATCTGCGTTTGTGCTGCGAAGAAAACTTGATAATGATTGTGTGTCTGTGTGTGTATCTGTGTGTGTGTGTCTGTGTGTGTGTCTGTGTGTGTATCTGTGTGTGTTTGAACAGTTCAACTGAACCAGCTGAACGACGACCTGGGCAAGGTGCAGAAACAGCTACAGAGTTGCCATGGTGACCTAGACACTCTGAACAAGAAACTCACCTACGACATGTAAGACTCCCAGCACAATACGCTGCGCCCACAAACTGGCTCTGCAGCCCACTACCTGGAAGAAATCATGCTGTGTGTGTGTGTGTGCGTGTGTACAGGACGCAGTGTAACACTCAGATCCTTGCCCAGAGGGAGGAATGTGCTGAGAAGCTCGCAGCCGTCAAACAGGAAGCACAGAAGAAGATAGCCAAGTCGAAGCCGGCCGTCTCCTCACAGGTGCAATACCCAGTCTCCCCTGACCTCTGACCCTTACTCTGCTGTTGTCTCAATCCTGATCTGTTCAGCCTAGTCTAGAACCAGGAAGCCAAAAAGAATTCCGCTTGTCACAACACTCCTGAGTCATCACTATGGTTGCAACTTCCTGTTTCCTGTTCAGGTGAACGTGGTTCCCACGGGGAAGGCCAGCACCTCAGGGAAAGTGGGCGTGGTCGACAAGGAGGAGCCAGGGAGGGCGGGGCTTGACGATACTAAGACCACACCGGTCCTAGGCCACACCCCCGAGCTCCCCCCGCTCGATGCCATGGCTGGGGGACCAGATGCTCCAGAGCTGCTGACCAATGAGATCCTAGTAGACACAGGTACAGGAAGTAGATGGTTGTTATTTGAAAGATACAGGATGTAAACGACTACGGTAGTGCACGTGGCGTGCCTGGTTTTAACTGAACTCTGGTGGTTGTGTGAAGGTCTGGAGACTCCAGATTTGACCCCTGTGAAAGAGCTGTCCAAGCCAGAGTTTAGTCCCTCAGTAGAGGGAAAGCAGCACCTAGACTCTCCTGTAGAGGGTGCTGTGGGGCCAGGGGAGGAGCCCACAGGTCACATCCTGAAGAAGAACCAGGTGAAGGACGATAAGGTGGAGGTCTTGGACACACACGGAGGGATCCAGGCAGAAGGTATGCTAGAACTACACGCACACACACGTGTTTAACTACACACTCACACATATAACAAACACACACAATTGCTCATACTTCCACAGCACTCTAGAAGACCATTTTCGTCCGAAGTATTTTATCTGTTCTCTCCCCCCTCCTCCTCCAGGGGCTGGAGACATCCTGATTGGCCAGGACAAGGGTGAGGACACTCCTATTGGTCAGAAGGTGGACAACCCTGAGGACTATGACGCAGATGAGCAGATAGTGGGCGGAGTCGACCAAGAGAAACGGAACACACTGGCTGAGAATATAGGTGAGGGGAGTGTGTGGGGAGAGATCTTGTGTACGGGGAGAGATGTTGTGTACATGGATGCAGGTGGTAAAGGTGTGTGTGTGTGTGTCCGGCACTAGATAAGGAGATGGTGTGTGTGTCCAGCACTAGATAAGGAGATGGAGGTGTGTGTGTGTCCGGTGCCAGATAAGGAGATGAAGGTGTGTGTGCGTGTGTGTCCGGTGCTAGATAAGGAGATGGAGGACGAGGAGGCCGACTACAATGGCGACGACGAGAACGAGGGAGAGTTTGAGGCGGACAAGATGGCCGAGCTCGCCCAGATCTAAGGTACACACACTCGCACACACACACACACTTTTTCTATTCATTCCACATACCTGTTGTCTGAAGACCCTCTCTGGTTTGGTCTCGCAGGGTGAAGTGTGTGGAGAAGATGCCTCCGTCCCCCCCCTGGACACACGCCCACATACTCACACCTCCAGAATCACCAACCGTCACAGAGTGCTTCTTCACAGCCAGCTCCTTGAACACTTCCAGCACAGTAGGACGCAGTCCAAACCAGGACTACTCTCTACAGCCCCCCCCCCCCCCCCCCCACACACACACACACTCCTGCTCCTAAAGGGACGGTATCTCACAGGCTGCCTTAACCAGTCACTCCAGCCCTCCACAGCAAACACAGAGCTGGGGGACAAACATGGACCTGGAGACTCTGAACTGTGGTAGAAACTGTGGGGAAGGATTCACGGTTGTGTGTGTGTGTGTGTTAATGATAAATCTGTCACTAGCTAGAGAAAGTGTGTTCTTAGGTGTAAAAGGATTTAGACAGATAGCTTAATTTACGGTCGTCATCCATTACCTTGAGTGATCTTCCTGACTCCAAACCAAGCCATAAGGCCTAGTCCTACAAGTCACACTAAGAGCTTCTACCATTTTTAAGATCCCATGACAACGGGAGTGAGATGACCACCTTGCCCCCTGATTGGCCTGTTGGTTTCCACCATCTTCTTTTGATCTGTCCATTGGCCTAAAATCTCCCATGACGAGGATGAGGTGTTAAGGGTTGGTTTGGGGTCGAATGCCGTTTTTTTTTTTAAAACAATGTAAGATTCACTGTCAGAAGTGCAGATAACTCATCATAATAATCCTGATCATCCATTTAGCTCCTGAACTATGTTAGTCATATCCTGCTTTAGACTCGGACCATTATTTCTCAAATCTTTGGGAGTAACTTGGTTGTGTTTCACACTGTGTAAGACAACGCCGTTCAGTCTGATTTAGCCTGAACCACGATAGATGAGCTGTATATACACTATTTCCAGTATCGTCTGATATGGCTGAGCCCTGCGAGGCCAGAAGGTTAAAGGTCGGGTGTCCGACTCGTAGAAGAAAGGTTTTTCTTCTTAACTTATTCATCGTATTGAGAACTTTTTTTATTTAATTGTGTTGGTCGCATGTCGTCTGGCTGTGTGTCAGGTTGTGATCTTCCCCTAGTCCGGTGGTTCTCAACCCTGGTCCTCAGGGACCCCCTGTCCTGCCCGAGTCCCTTCATGGCTCTGGGACTGTTTGGTGGAGGAACACACCTGGGAACCGCGTTACACCCAGAGAGGGCTGCTTTTGTCTCATGATTTTGTACAATGGATTATTTCCTGTTTCATGATTTCGTATTAGTTTCCACGCTGTGCCGAAATGTACACATTAACAGTTAAATAATCATAGGTTTTTATTGAAGAAATTAACAGAAGGACAACAAGGAAATAAACAATTTAGATACCATGATCAAATTTGTCGCTTTTGAGGCATGGCTGGTTATTGTAGTCTTTTGTATATTCCTGGGACTTCAAGTGGTAGTTTTATTAACCGAGAGCAAGCCTTGGTGCTGGTCAAATCCAGTTACCCAGTTTAAGCTTTCTCTTAAGAAACAATATCATCCTTCGATGACAGTGCCTCAACGATTAGATGGCACCTGTGACGGGGAAACCAGGACACTGTCCGTCCAGGCAAGCAGACATACACTCTCACACACACACACACACACCCACACACACAGGAGCCCAAAGGGGGTCTCTCTGGAGGGTCTTGATGGTGGGGATGGGGCTGGGAGGAGGGGGCACGGAGGGGGGGGATCTGTCGACGTGAAACCCAGGTGTAGGAATCTCAGATGATCTTGACCACAGGGAAATACTTGTGAGCTGAGAAGTCAAACTCAGGAAGGACCTGGAGGAGAGAGAAACATGGGTAGAGAGAGAAAGGAGAGACATGGGTAGAGAGAGAGGGATAGAATAATCACTGAGAACCTTTTAACAGCAATACTCCTGACATCCTGTCCTCCAACCAGCCAGACAGGTCTGGCCTCACCAGGAGAGGCAGACGGGTCTGGCCTCACCAGGAGAGGCAGACGGGTCTGGCCTCACCAGGAGAGGCAGACGGGTCCGCAGGGTTTAGTACAAGGTGACAGCAGGTGCGTCAACTCGCAGTGATTGGCGTGTAACCATAGCGACGTCGAGGACGCGTTACCTTGGTTTCCTTCTTGTGGCCTCCAGCCAGCAGTTTCATCACCACGATGTTGGGCTTGGCCACCTTCAGGATCCGGGTCACCTGCAGCAACAACAGACAGTCAACACCTGGAGCAACAACAGACCACAGCAACACAGACACCTGGAGCAACAACAGACCACAGCAACACACAGACACCTGGAGCAGGACCAACACTAAAACCACCATTCTAATCAAGAACTACTTTAACCAGGTGAGTGATGTCAGCAAGTGGTCAGAGGTCGTGAGGGGTGCTGACCTCAGGGTCGGGGACTGGCACGTTCTCCAGGATGAGCTTGGCCTGCTGGAAGTGCTTGCTGGCTGCCAGGTACAGGTCAGCTGACTGAGGGGGCGGGCTGTACTTCTTCAGATCAGACATCTCCTACAGGACATAGGGGGCGTCAGTCACTGTAGAGAACCTCATTGGTGGAGAGAAAGGCGTCAGTTACTAGGGAAGGAACCTCATTGGTGGGCAGGGATTTGTAGTCCAAAAGTGCTTCCTGTGTTACTTCCTGACCCCTCACCTCCATATACAGTAGTGTGATACACAGTCACTTTGTAACTGGTCAGAAACTGAATATGCGTCATTTTAACTGTGTGAATGTGTGTTGTGTGTGACAGACTGTGTGTGTGTGTGTGTGACAGACTGTGTGTGTGTGACAGACTGTGTGTGTGTGTGTGTGTGTGTTAGCCGAGCGCTGCTCCACTCTACCTTGAACTGGATGTAGTGCACAGGAGGGGGCGTGACCACGCTGTTGAAGGGGGCGAAGCGATGCTCGTACCGAACCTGCTCGCTGTCCAGCTCAAACTGGGGCTTACGAACCTTCCCATCCATGTCCAGGGCTATCATGGTCTGCAGGGAGGGAGGGAGGGAGGGAGGGAGAAGAGAGGAGGCGGAATGAAAAGTGGGAGAGAGTGAGAAGGGAGAGAGGGGGGGAGAGAGGGGGGGAGAGAGGGCAATGAGAATGTGGCACAATACTGATAGCAGTACGTGTATGATATTAATAGTGTGTGTACATGTTAGCCAGCATACCTTGTACATGCCAGCACACATGTTCTGGTAGGCTTGGCTCATCGTGATCTCTCTGCCGAGGGGACGAGCTGGGGGAGAATACAAACGCACACTAAGATACAGAACCAGCCATTCTTCATTTTCCCTCCTCACCCCCATCCTCTCCTCTTCTGACCCACCTCCTCCCTCCTCACCCCCATCTGACCCACCTCCTCCTTTCTTCTTCTTCTTGGTTTTCTTGCTGCTGCGCCCTCTCTGCTGCTCCTCCAGGACTCTCTCCTCGGCCATCTGGGAGCTGTCCGCTCGGCTCAGCGTCGACATCAGCCAGGCGTACAGGAACTCTGACAGGTACCTGACGCACACACACCATATGTTCTCCAGTACTCTACTACTGGTTGTACTGTACTGGAGTAGTCCCTACGAGTAGATGTATCAGTACTTGTGCAGTACTCACCAGTAGATGTAGTAGTACTCGTGCATGCTGTAGAGCTCCAGCTCAAAGCCGCTCAGCAGGTAGTGGATCATGATGCGCAGGTTGTGGTAGAGGATCCAGGTGCCCAGGCAGGCCAGATGCTGCCGCTGAGGCTCCAGCTTCATAAGCAGGCTGTGCAGCGCCGCGTCCACCTTCTCTGCCTGCAGGGGGCGCCCCAGGAGCCGGGGGAGATGAGGGGAGGGTGGAGGGGTGTGTGTGGAGGAAAGGAGAAGGGAAGTTAGGGGATTGTCCATGACAGAGAAATGAGCATCCTGAACACACGCACGCATACCTCATCCTGCAGTGTGGCAAACTCCTCCAGGATGTGCCCCAGCTTGTCTCTCTGGCGAGCACGGTTGTGTCCATGGATCTGGATGAGACTGCAGAATGGCTTCAGGGGGAGAAAGGGAGGGAGGGAGGGAGAAAGGGAGGGAGAAAGGGAGGGAGGGAGAAAGGGAGGGAGGGAGGGAGGGAGAAAGGGAGGGAGATGAGTTTACATGTTATCAAGACGGCATCTCTGGCAGTGGGGTCTTGATACTTGAGGATGGAACAAAAATGTGTGTGTGTGTGAGAGAGTGTGTGTGTGTGTCTTACTCGGGAACAGTGTGTGACGAAGGAGTCGATGTAGTCCTTTGCTTGGTGGTTGTTATAGAGACAGCACCTGTTAGCCAAGAGAAACACGCATCACACAGAACTCCCAGCCTACTGAATACACTTACACATCAGGAAATGTTCATATACTAGTCCTAGTGCACACACATACACTCACATACACACTCAATGACTTACTTGGAAGAGAGAACAGGTGGGCTGACAAAGTACCTCAGGGCATCTTTAATCATATCCTGCATGAGGTGAGTCCCAAACACCTTCTTATTGTCTATCAAGAAGGTCGTCTAGCAACACAGGAGAAAGCGGTCGAATCTGGGCCAATCATGGGACAGGACACAAGGAGGCGTGCTCGGGTCGCACCAATCAGAGACGGGGGAGGCTGCTTACCTGGAGCAGAGATCTGGAGAGGACGCAGGGAGACTGCTCGCTGAACTCGCAGAAGAAGTCCTGTGGGCAGAAGAAGAAGAAATGATTGGAGGACTCCAGGGGGAGCATCAGGAAGAAGACGGCCGCGGGGTGACACGGCGGGGTGACACGGCGGGGTGACACGGCGGGGTGACACGGCGGGGTGACACGGCGGGCCGCTCTCACCAGGATGCTGTGCAGGTTGGTGGTGCTGATGACCTCACACACGTTCCTGATGCGGTCGATGAGCTTGCCGAAGTAGCCGACCATGCTCTCCCGCTTGATGATCTTGGCGTAGCGGGGAAACGTGGGCGGCAGCAGACGCTGGTTCACCAGAGGTTCGAACCCCATCATGATGGGGTGGTCTGGGGGGGCGAGGGGGGCAGTGCGGTTTGGGTGGGGGATGGAGAGAGTGTGATCGAGTGACAGGAAAGGCAGAGGAGAGAGAGGGTAAGACATGGAGGATCAATCGAACCTGGGTCCCTTTGCGTTAAAGCACCTCTGGGTCAGCAGCTTGTGTGTGTGTGTGTGCGTGTGTGTGTGCCTTCATCACTGTGAGTGTGTGTGTGTTACCTCCTTTCGTGGTGTCGTTCTGGGACTGGATGCCGTACTCCAGGCTGGAGTGGATGAAGGGCAGGAGGTCTGCAGCCTGGGCCATCAGCTTCTGGGCCTCACTCACTGAGCTGGTCTGGTAAACATCCACCAGGATCACTCACTGAGCTAGTCTGGGTTACCTCTTCCTTGTGTGTGTGTGTGTGTGTTACCTCTTTCTTAGTGAAGGCCATCAGCGCGGTGAGCAGCAGCCTTGTAAACTTTATTCTGTTGAAAAGTGCAGAACACTGCTGATGCTGGAAAAGGAGGAACAGGAACAGGTTAATGACACACACACACAGACCACACCTTCATCATAGCCTTTGAGGGGACACATATTTAGGCCACCCAGACCACCCAGACCCAGGAGTCAGTTATGATGGGACCATCTGGTCCTGGGTTCTACTGCCGCAGCTGCACATTCCAGCCTTCTAGCCTGGGACCCGGGCCCAGTCCCACGACCCAACCCACCCTGGGGCAAGAGAGAGGGCGAGAGAGGGAGAGGGGAGAGAGGGCGAGAGAGAGAGAGGGGGGAGAGAGAGAGGGAGGGTGAGGGAGGGAGGGCGAGAGAGAGAGAGAGAGAGAGAGGGCGAGGGAGAGAGAGAGGTGGAAACCAGGGAGGGTAGAGAGAGAGAGAGAGAGAGAGAGAGAGAGAGAGAGAGAGAGAGAGAGAGAGAGAGAGAGAGAGAGAGAGAGAGAGAGAGAGAGAGAGAGAGAGAGAGAGAGAGAGAGAGAGAGAGAGAGAGAGAGAGAGAGAGAGAGAGAGAGAGAGAGAGAGAGAGAGGTGGAAACCAGGGAGGGTAGAGAGAGAGGATGGAAAGAGTGTGGTAGACAGGGAGGATGATGGAGAGAAGAGAGAGACAGACCTCCAGCTCCACGTCCGGGTCCCGCTGCTCTCCTTGCCTGGTGCGTGTGCTCTGAGGGAGAGAGACAGGTTAGTGTGCGTGTGCTCTGAGGGAGAGAGACAGGTTAGTGTGCGTGTGCTCTGAGGGAGAGAGACAGGTTAGTGTGCGTGTGCTCTGAGGGAGAGAGACAGGTTAGTGTGCGTGTGCTCTGAGGGAGAGAGACAGGTTAGTGTGCGTGTGCTCTGAGGGAGAGAGACAGGTTAGTGTGCGTGTGCTCTGAGGGAGAGAGACAGGTTAGTGTGCGTGTGCTCTGAGGGAGAGAGACAGGTTAGTGTGCGTGTTCTCTGAGGGAGAGAGACATTGGATCACATTCAATCAGTGATTCATTAAGTTATTTGATCAGTGTTCTATAGACAGATGCACACACCTTGACTCTTCTTTGCAACTCATCCTCCACATCCTTCAGCATCCCTGTTCACACAGAGGAGACGATTACTCGGGTTATATTTAGGTAGACTCAAACACACTCAATTTTTTTTTTTAAGATATGTTTGGGCCTTTTTAGGCTGTATTGGAGATGTACAGTTAGAGAACAGGCAGGAGATGTAGGGAAGACATGTAGAATTTGACTGAGCCGGACAATCACTTACCTGTGACTCGTAGGTCTGTAACATTGTTGGCCATTTTGAAACCATAGGTCATGGCCTGGAAATCCTCCTGAAGAACATACAAAACCAGCCTGGTTTAGGCGACCAGGTACACACACACACACACACACACAGAGAGAGACTGAGCTTACCTCTTCAAACACAGCAGCTTTGTTGACCTTCTCGCGGGCGATGTCGCACACCTTGAGGATACCCAGAGTAAAGGCTTTGAGGGCGGGGTCTTCTATGAGGTCGGGGTTGTGGACATACAGACAGGTGAACACCGTCTGGGCCAGGGAGTGGCCTTCCAACCACGTGATCTACAGACGCGGGCCGTAACGACAGACACACACCAGGTCAGTACAACCTGGGGGACAAGCTGTGTGATTGCAAGTGAAACTGTTCATGTGACGTGAAGAGGAAGTGATGGAAGTGAAACAGGAAGTGAAGAGGAAGTGATGGAAGTGAAACAGGAAGTGAAGAGGAAGTGATGGAAGTGAACCAGTTTCTGTCAGAGTAACTGACCAGGCAGCAGAAGCAGGTGTCCATGATGCCGATGAGCTCAGGAAGGCTGAGGTCGCTCACTCGGATCGTACCATCCTGGAGAGCGGAGGGGGGGGGGAAGCGAGAGAGATATATAAAGTAGAGGGGTTGAATATATAACTTTTGCCTATTTGAAGACGTTCTCAGATCCAGTGACCTTGCCTGACAGTGACCTTACCTTGACCGCCTGTTCGAAGTTCAGCACCTTCCTGTTGACCTGGTTGCCTATCATGCCAGCATCCATCTTAGGGTCCATCATCTCGATAGCAGACATGGCCTCAAACAGACCGAACCTGTACGCAGAGACCTGGTTACAGAGCCCGACACATAGACAGTGTGTGTGTGTGTATGTGTCAGAGATCCTCATATACTCACAGTTTGTCATGGAGTAGCTCCCCAAGGTTAAGTTCTATAAAAACATAAAACAAACGATCTAAGCATTTGCTCAACTATAATCCTAAACTTGCCCAACCGCATTTCAAGTGTGCATCACATTCCAGAGTGCCCAAAGCAGATAGATCAAATGTTCTACACCTTTCCAAACTCTCTCACTCTTCCGGCACTATGACTTCTTCCATAAAGCGACATGGTTTCACCTAAACTTAATCAGCACTTAAGAACACACACGCACCTTTGCAAGCCCCTTTGAAGTCGTGTGTGATGTCCACCCAGTTTGCATTATTCTTCATCTTCTCTGGGATTCCCAACCCCCAGCCAGCATCGTCTTCATCGACAGACGACTTCATTACCATGGCGACGGCTGCAGTAAACAAGAGTGGGAAACGTCTTCAGAAAACACTGTCCTGATGCGCCTCACTAAGACTCAATGGCGTGCCACAATGTCAGACAACGCTAATGGAAAGCTATAAAATGGCTTCAGGATTAAGTCTTAAAGTTTGTGAGAGAAAATCAAAGAGAACAGTGGGAATCAGGTTCCTTGGTTGTATGGGGAGTCAGGTGGCTGAGTGGTTAGGGATTCGGGTTAGTAATCAGAAGGTTACCGGTTAGATTCCCGGTTGTGCAAATGACGTTGTGTCCTTGGGTAAGGCACTTCACCCTACTTGCCTCGGGGGAATGTCCCTGTACTTACTGTAAGTCGCTCTGGATAAGAGTGTCTGCTAAATGACTAAATGTAAATGTAATGTATGAGTTAAAACAGGCGTTTTGGAGTAGCGGTGAAGTCCAAGACTGACAGGTCATATAAGGGGGTGATCGAGAAGTCATTTGTGCCGCCTCACCCATCCGTCAAGCATTAACGTCAGGCAACACGGGGGGACTAGGACAAAGCAGTTGATGCCAAAAATGGCCTTGAATTTACTGAACTGTGGGTGAGTGTAATGGAAATCTTAGAGGAGTAAATCTGAGGGGCTGTCAACGGCGCTCCAACGCATCTCAGTTGGAGCCCTCAGCAAAGGCTGGTGCAATAGGTTGTATGGGTTCTGATCAGGCTGAATCTGAGATGTGAATCTAGCTAGTGCAGGTCCAAAATATCAGTCCCATTGGACAGAACTACGCACAAAAGTGTTTACTAAGGTATAATTACGCATCTGAAATAAAGCGTTCATATTTAATGCCATTGCACATATTTGTTTAGATGATTAGCCAAGCATGATAAACAGCATCACATTTTAGCATGCTAGCAAGCCAGCTAACTAGGTCTCTCTTGACATTGGTTATTCTACATCAACGAAACGTACCAATTCATAATACCATGCATTCCAAGATATGCTATATACTATTAGTAGTATTGTTGTGCATTTGAAATACGACCACTAATATATATATGGCTCTTTTGATAGAAAATTGATTACATACCTTGCTAATTATCATATAGCTATTCTACCCGAAGTCAATGGATGAAGGCGCATTGGTGTGACGTCATGTGCCCGTTGTTCCTTGGGATATGGTGTCGTATTGTTGTGAATATTACGAACAATGCTGGCTTCGCTTTACATGTTCTGTTTATCAGTTAATATATTTTACTTACTGATTTATTCACAATATGGTTCCGTTTGTCTGGGGTTATTTGGTAACTTTTAGGCAACGTCTTAATGGAAGTAAACCATGTCTTCATCTTTTCGCCTCGCGTCTTAAAAACTACATTTCGCTAGACTTAATTCTCGCGTAGCTCACGCTCCGGGACACCCCTTTTGACAGTTCTTCAGCAAGGAGGGTTAGTTGCAAGGGTTTGTATCATAACATCGGGTCGTTTCAGGCAACGTAGAGACTCATTAATGGAATTCGCCCGTCCGAAAAAGACAACCATTCCTTTTGCAACAGGTTGGTAATTCATCATCGCTTGAATGTGGAAGTGCATCGTTCTGACAATGTTGACAAATTCGGAGGTAAATAGCTAGCTAAACAAGTAGCTATTAGCGTGCTAGCTACCCGTAGCGCCACCAGAGATGGCCACAGCTACATGAATGGACAGCTGTGTTACCTAGATAACGGTACACACAGCATGTGCAGCGGGGGGAGGTAACCTAATCCCAAAGGCTACTGTCACAGTGTTAAAAGTCGAAGTAGGTTATGTTTACGCCGTGTCTATCGCTAGTTTTAGCGCAGCTACGTTTGCTGATTCTGTCAGACGGGTGCCAGCGACAGGGAGTGTGTCAGTAGTTTGGAGATTGCTGGCTAGCTCAGCCAAAAACGTTTGCAAGACTAGACAGTCACCGCTGCAGGTGATTTGAAGGCCGTGCAGCAGCATGTCAGGTCATCACTAACGACAATTGAGCAATGTTTTATTTATCATTCACTAAATACTTCAATTGATGCGATTGTGACCATGTCACATGGCTTGGGGTTTAACTTCTGCTTACGATGTTAGGTCGGTACGGTAGATCGCACAACCATTGTGAGTTTGTTCAGCCTACAAATAATGTCTGCGATTTTCTGACAATAGGTGTTTAATGTAGCATATTAAAGTCTAAAGTAAGACTGTGCAATGGAGCAAGTTATGAAATTAATAGCCGTCTACTAAGTCATTAATGCCCCAAGCTCCAAGTGACAACTCTCTCTCTTAGTCTCTCTCTATATATACACACACACACAGTTCTTGAAAAGCTATCTCCTTACTAGAGTGCCTTTGCTATTATGGCTGATAATGCTCCGATTACCGTAAGTGGTTTAATTACCTAGCCCACAGTACTTCCCTGTCACCTACGCCTCTCTCAACATAACACTGTTTTGTTTGAGTCAAACAACAAACTGACGGGTACAGTCGAGGCAGGCAGGCACTTAGAGGTGCAGAAGCTGTCAAATGACTGATGCTTGTAATCCTTGTCTTGTAGATGTTTTGAATTATGTTGACGTGGTAAAAACATGAATAAACCCAAGATGGCAACGGAGAAAGGGTGAGTCTATCTGTCTGTCTGTCTGTCTGTCTGTTTGTTTACCTTCCCCTGTCTGTCTGCCAGTCTGTTTGTCTCCCTCCCTCCTCCCGTGACCTTTCCCCTCTCGCTCTGTCCTGTCTGCCTGACATCTGGAGCAACACTGAGGTTACAGTCAGCTCAAACCAGTGGGCTCTGTGGCTAGACCCGGGGCCTGGTGATGTCATCCTCATTGACCCGCCACCCGTCTGAGACAGGGACAGTCCGCATTGTTCAGGCCTCGCAAACGCTTCTCATCAGTGATGAAACGGTTCACTGGCTTTGCGGTGCTAGAGGGGGGGGGGGGGGGGGGTGGCAGCAGGGCCGGTACCAACTACACTGGGTGGCATTGCCGTGACGATCGGGGGGAAATATGCGGGGTGGGTGGCTTTAGCATAGCTGCTCAGTCGTTTAACTGTCATCGAACGGGAACGTGTCTAAAAAAGGGCCTGATAGACTGTGTGTTTGTGGACATGTGCGATTTGTGTGTTTTTGGGCAGTATTGCCCGCCCTCTCCCTGACTCAGTAGATTTTTGTCTGCCAGTTAGTGTTTATGTTTCTCGTCTCTCTCTCTCTCTCTCTCTCTCTCTCTCTCTCTCTCTCTCTCTCTCTCTCTCTCTCTCTCTCTCTCTCTCTCTCTACCCCTCTCTCTCTCACTCTCTCTCTCTGTCTCTCTGTACCCCTCTCTCTTTCTATCTCTCACTCACTCTCTCTTTCTCTCTCTCTCTCTCTCTCTCTCTCTTTCCTCCTCTTCTTCCTCTCCGTCTCTTCACTTCTGTCTTAAAAAGGACATATCAGCCATGCAGGGCAGAATTCACAGATTTCCTTCACTCTTCCATGGCTGTTGTCATGCCAACTGACTTTTGACCCAACCATCCCAGATGGGTTTATAATAGAACTCCAGGAATAGCTCTGTCAATCTACACAGCACATCAAAAGAGACCACATTCCATAAATATAACTAAAAATATAACTAACTGTGTGTGTTTGTGTGTCTGTCTGTCTGTCCGTCTGTGTCTGCCTGTGTGTGTGGTTGTCTCTGTCTGTCTGTCTGTCTGCCTGTGTGTGTGTGTCTGTGTCTGCCTGTGTGTGTGTGTCTCTGTGTGTGTGTCTCTGTGTGTGTGTGTGTATCTGTGTGTGTGTCTCTCTGTGTCTGTCTGTGTGTGTGTGTGTCTCTGTGTGTGTGTGTCTCTCTGTGTGTGTGTGTCTCTGTGTGTGTGTGTGTGTGTGTGTGTCTCTGTGTGTGTGTGTCTCTCTGTGTGTGTGTCTCTGTGTGTGTGTCTCTCTGTGTGTGTGTGTCTCTCTGTGTGTGTCTCTGTGTGTGTGTGTCTCTGTGTGTGTGTGTCTCTCTGTGTGTGTGTGTGTGTCTCTGTGTGTGTGTGTCTCTCTGTGTGTGTGTGTGTGTGTGTGTCTCTGTGTGTGTGTGTCTCTCTGTGTGTGTGTCTCTCTGTGTGTGTGTGTGTCTCTGTGTGTGTGTGTCTCTCTGTGTGTGTCTCTCTCTGTGTGTGTGTGTGTCTCTGTGTGTGTGTGTCTCTCTGTGTGTGTGTGTGTCTCTGTGTGTGTTTCTCTGTGTGTGTGTGTGTGTGTGTGTGTGTGTCTCCCAGTGTTCCCAGTAACTCCCGGGTGCTGATGCTGCTGTCTCAGCTGGAGAGGATGAACGGAGACACCATGCTGGTGGACGCTGACATGGGCCGGCAGGTCACCTCCAAGATCCTCCACCTCATCCAGACCCAGGGTGAGAAGGAACACACACACACATAAGTCCTGCTCCACACACACACACATCTCTGCATCCCCCCACCTTGTATTCCTAACCTTCCTTAACTGTGCTGCATCTATGTCACACACACACGGGTCCGTCCTATAAACACACAAACACACAGAACTGAACATTGACCCCTCCGAGGGTCCTGGCAGTGGAGCAGGTCAGCAGGGACCAACCTTCAGCCTGACTAATCAGCTGTCAGGGGACACTGAAGGGTGTCCTTTTGGAAATGTTTACAGGGTCAAAGGGTGAGAGGGTGAAAGGGGTCGTAGAGGGTGGGGGTTGCAGGGGTGCATGTTTGGGCTGGTTGCACTAGGTTGGCATGTGTGTAGAAGTGGAACCATTTCAAAGCTGGCGGTAAGGTCTGTAACTGGACACACACACACACACACTTAGCTAGTGCTCAGCTTTCTACCTCAGCGGGGGGGGGGGGCTGACACCTCCCCCCCGCAGAGCCCCCCCCATGCCCCCTCTGCCTTCAACCCCCTGGTGAGTTCCCCTGCTCCCCCAGAAACTCGTACGTCAAAGGGAACTTGACAGTCGACGAAAAGCAGTTGGACTCTTGTCTAGAATTGCCCATCAGCCCCCAGTCAGAACGGCCACACAAACAAACACACACGCTCGCTGTTCTAAGAAATGGTTGGCAAACACACACATGCATACACATGCCAAATTATCTCAGAACCAAGCTGTGCGTACCAAGCTGCAAAGCCTGATGGGTAAAGTGGGTGACCAGACAGACGCTGAGGATCTGGCCTAGCAGCAACAGGATCCTCTGTTAAGACCTAAGAAAACACGTTGTCCTTTGCTATTAAGACCCCTAGCATAGCCAGACCTCTAGACATGCCAAAGGGGGTCAGGTGGCTGAGCGGTTAGGGAGTCGGGCTAGTAATCTGAAGGTTACCGGTTCGATTCCCGGTTGTGCAAAATGACGTTGTGTCCTTGGGCAAGGCACTCCACCCTACTTGCCTCGGGGGAATGTCCCTGTACTTACTGTAAGTCGCTCTGGATAAGAGCGTCTGCTAAATGACTAAATGTAAATGTCAAGTGGCATAGTGAGGCTTCACACATACACACACACACACACACACACACACACACACACACACTGACGTACTTAAGTATAAAGTAAAGACACAGATACATGATTAGTTTGTAATCCCTGGGGCTGACAGCTGTTTGGGCCTGATCGCTAGCTTCGGCATATCAGGTTTGTCAGTTCTAGTTCTTCCCAGCTGTGGCTTGAAGCCCCAGTTTGGTCATCCACCTGTTTGTGTGGTGACAGATGACCACCTTACCTTGTGGTGACAGATGACAGGATCCCATACGAAGATACTGCATTCCTAAACAGGTGTGCTTTGACGCAGGTGTGATTCTGCCTCTTGACTGGAAAACGGGTGTTTGTTTTGTTTTGAGAGCAGAGAGGCTGAAATGAGGATCTCTCTGGGATTTCCTCTCCTTTCCCTTCTCTCTCCTCTCTTCTCCTCTCTCCTTCTCTCCTCTCTCCTTTCCTCTCTCCCTTCTCTCTCTTATTCCGTCCTGACCTTCCGAGCGCCCTGGGACACCCAGAGCATTCCCCCCCCCCGCTCTGCCCCACAGGCAGGGCGAGAGAGGAAACACGGTGATCTGTTTCACAGTAATCATACACCTCTGCTCTGTCTGTAGGGTGGGGGGGAGAGGAGGGGGGAGGGTGGGGCGAGTGAGGGTCCAGGGTAGTATCACACACATGCTTTAGTCCCCTAGACACCCTCCCCACACCCCCTCTCACCCGAGTGCGGCGTTCATCATTCCTTGCTTTGCTGATAAGAGGAGAATGGAGATGGAGAATGGGATGATGAGAGGAAGGGGGAGGAGTGGAGTGGAGTGGGGAGGGGGAGGGGGAGTGGGGGTTAGTGTGAAGAGGGAGGGATCTGGGGCTCCAGTAGTGTACAGATCCAGTCTGTACTGTAGAGTATCAGGGACAGCACAGTCAGGTCCTGGAGAGGTTGAACACGGTGCTTTGAAGCAGGTTTGTTTTAGTGTCCTTTAGTGTTTTTCAACCTGAGAAACCCCTGGAGGGACTTTAAGACCAGCAGAGGATGGAGTACAGTAGATCATGGAGATCAAGCTACTCAGTGGCCCCCCAGGTCCCCCCAGCCTCCCCAGGTAAGAGCTCAGGGCTGGGACACTGAGGAAGCGGCTAGAGAGGGTGGAGGTAGACCTCTGGTAAACACAGATTCACAGATACATTTTTTTGACTATAAAAAAAGAAAAGAAAAAAGAAAGAGAGAGAGACAGTTGGAAAGAGAGACTGGACAGCAGGGAGAGAGGGGAAGACATGCAGGAAAAATAGGTTTCTCAATGTGCTTCAGTCTGTAGATAACAATACTATGAAAGTCGTGAAACAGGTTTTAAATCATGTTTGTAGTCATCTAAGCAGTATCTTAAGTGTCCAGTTTCCTAACTGGGTCAGTTATCATGACTGGGACAACTATATATCCTGTTATCATAGTTTATTGTTATATTTTAACAGTCAAGTCCATAAATCCCGATAGTGACACTTTGTGCTGATGTGCACTGCAGGTTTTAATTGGGTGAATTAGCTGTCTGAAGTCGTGTCGTGGTCCTCACAGGCTTTTAAAAGCCTGGAATGTTTTTTTTCAGGGTAATTTTTCTCCCAGACTGCTCTGTGGTGTTGAGTTTGTGTGCTATGTGTGTTCACAAGTACGAACATGTGTATGTGTGACCGCTCGTGCGTGTGTGTGTTTCTGTCGGAGGGTGTGTGTGTGTGTGAATTGGACGGCCTCTCCGCTGAAACCTGATTTGCTTTGCTTGTTTAATTTATGACTCTATAAATCAGTGGAGGGAATCCTTACCACTTTCCATCTCCAGATTCACACCCTCGCATCCTCGAGTCAGACGACCTCTCTATCTCATGCGTGTGCATGTGTGGCCTTGCATGTGTGTGTGCATCAACACCACGGATACGGCTCTATCTGGGTAATCCAACTCCTGGCCCGGCGATCTCTGAGTTCCTCTAAACGTTGTTGTGTGTGTGTGTCTTGTAGAGAAGACCAGGAAGGAGGTCATGTCCAAAGGTTCCAGTGGTATGGAGGTGATCCTGGCGTCTCTCGAGGTGAGTACACACACACACTGTTCCCCTTGCTGCGGATGAGTAAGTCTCTCTTGAAAAGAGATTTAGTCTCAGTGAGAATAACTTGTATGAATGAAAGTTCGAAGAATAACACAAAATGAAACATTACATTTCACTTGTACATTTTGTTCATTTGACACTTTTTATCCGAAGCATCCACAAACAGTTACACAAACAGCCCAGTATCCTGCATCCTTCATTTATCTTAAAGCACAACAGGATCCTATGACAACACAACGTCAGTTAAACATCCCAACAGTCCGGCTCGACAGACCGGCCCATACCGGGTCAGATGGCTGAGCGGTTTGGGAATCCGGCTATTAATCAGAAGGTCGCCGGTTCAATTCCCAGCCGTGCCAAATGACGTTGTGTCCTTGGGCAAGGCACTTCACCCTACTTGCCTCGTGGGGATCTCCCTGTACTTACTGTAAGTCGCTCTAGATAAGAGCGTCTGCTAAATGACTAAATGTAAATACCAGCAGACATCCAGGGTCATGTCACCTCGGGACAACACCAGTCTTTCCACTGTTCTGTGAGACATAAGTCAAGTGGCCCCAAAGTATTTGCCGCTGGTGGCGGACCCAGAGATGTAGTGTCCTGGTGCCCTTGACCCGGTGAAGCCAGCGCCCTCCTCAGGAACGAAGCTGCTACCACTGCCGTATCCAGTGTGTCCCTGGATGGTATTTCACCGTGTATTAATAGACCCCCTGGTGACAGGACAGTTTATGAATCTTGGTTGGACAATAGCCATACCTTGTCGCAGAGAGAGGGGGGCGGTTGTGAGTGTGTTGTTTGTTTTGAGGGGGTGGAGGGGGAAGGGGAGGGGGCGTTAGTGTATGCTGAACATACGTGGCTGGATGTGAGTGTGGGTTTTTATGATCCTGTCTGTCAAAATGACGGACAACAAGAAAGTCTTAATGCAACCTCTGGGTTGTTAGAGAGACAACATCCTGTTGATGTTAGTGGTCAGAAATTCAGACATGCAGCAATATGGCGGCTCAGTCACCCCCTAACTGCATAACCCGTGTTTTCACGTAAGGTTCATGACTTCCCTTAACGGAAAATGTCAGGCCATGACCACTTTATCCTGTGAGGGTGTGTTTGTGTGAGTGTGTGTAATACCCAGCATGCTCTCTGTCTTTGCCAGAACACACGGGATCTTCAAACCATCCTGAACATTCTGTATATCCTCAATGAGCTGTTGACCGTGGGTGAGTGTCAACTGCTCTCTGATTGGACGGATGGTTGAAAATGCCTCCTCTGTGATTGGATAGTTAGCTTGACGTTGTCATTTGATAGGATGATAAGATTCTTCTGCATCGAAACGTCTCTTCCTCTGACTGTTTTAGACCGACTGACAGTAGATGTGATTGATTACTAGACTGCTATGTTGATTGGTCAGATTGTGGGCTGTAGACCAGTGATAATGGGTTGGTGTGTTATGCAATTGGGGCATCAACCTTTTAACACCTGAGAACATCATGTGGGGCACAATCTGAATTCGAAACAAGCGAACCCAAAAATTCATCTGATGAAGATTGGTGAATTTGTACAGACTGATCATCGTGATAGGCTAGATAATGAACACAGAGATGGTGATTGTTTGATCTGAGTGTTGAATGACGGAGTGTGTGTGTTCTGTGTGTTCTGTGTGTGTGTGTGTGTGTGAGCAGGCGGGGGGCGCAGGGTGGGGGTGTTTGTGTCTAAGGGGGGGACGGGCGTCCTCCTCCAGCTGGTCCTCTCGGCCAGCAAGGACACGCCCCCCAGCGAGGAGCTCCTGCTGCAGCTGCACTCCCTGCTCGCCAAGGTCGGACCCAAAGGTAACACACACCTCGAACACACACACCTCTGTCTAACACACCCACACACCTCGAACACACACACACACCTCTGTCTAACACACCCACACACCTCGAACACACACACACACCTCTGTCTAACACACCCACACACCTCGAACACACACACACACCTCTGTCTAACACACCCACACACCTCGAACACACACACACCTCTGTCTAACACACACACCTCTAACACACACACATACACACACCACACATTCTCTCTTTCTCACACAGATCCTTTCTTTGTCTAACACACACACCTCACTCACAGTATCTTTTACCGTGTGTGTGTGTGACAGACAGGAAGTTGGGTGTGAAGGCTCGTTTGAACGGTGCTCTGAACGTGACTGTGACCCTGCTGAAGCAGAACCTCCAGAACAACAAGCTGCTGCTGCCATGCCTGCAGGTCCTCAGGGTTTACTCTGCCAACTGTGAGTCGTCAACCACAACCACCTCTAGTCCTCTACCACAACCACCTCTAGTCCTCTACCACAACCACCTCTAGTCCTCTACCACAACCACCTCTAGTCCTCTACCACAACCACCTCTATTCCTCTACCACAACCACCTCTAGTCCTCTACCACCTCTAGTCCTCTACCACAACCACCTCTAGTCCTCTACCACCTCTAGTCCTCTACCACAACCACCTCTAGTCCTCTACCACAACCACCTCTAGTCCTCTACCACAACCACCTCTAGTCCTCAACCACCTCTAGTCCTCAACCACAACCACCTCTAGTCCTCTACCACAACCACCTCTAGTCCTCTACCACAACCACCTCTAGTCCTCTACCACCTCTAGTCCTCAACCACAACCACCTCTAGTCCTCAAACACAGAGAAGCTTCCTTCAGTCTCCTGTCTGTCTGCCTGTGGTCACCACAACCCCCACAATGTTCTCAAAACAAAGATACGGGGATGGCTAAGGTCAGCAAGGACAGTTGTTGACTGTGTGTGTGTGTGTGTGTGTGTGTCTGCTTCCAGCCGTCAATGCCATCTCCCTGGGGAAGAACGGGGTAGTGGACCTCATGTTCAAGATCATTGGGCCTTACAGCAAGAAGAACACCACTCTGCTCAAGTAAGGACTGCCTGTCTCTCCTGTTCTCTATCTTTCTTATCTTTCTCTCTCTGTCTCTACTCCTCTCTCTCTCTTTCTATATCTCTGTCTCTTCTCTCTGTCTCTCTCTGTCATTTCTCTCTCCTTCTCTCTCTCTTTCTCTCCTCTTCTCCTTGTGTTGTTCTGACCCCTCCTCTGTTGTCACTTCCTCTGTTGTCACTTCCTCTGTTCTGGGTTTGCTTCAACAGAGTCTCTCTGGACACGCTGGGGGTGTTGCTTAAGTCCAGTGAGTATCTCCTGCTCTGTTCCGTCACCCCGCTCCCTCTACTACCTCAAACATATTTTTTCAACCTTTTGAAATTTTTCGAAAATATCTATCAACCTTTCAAAAACAGACTCAACTCCTGCATCTGACCTCTGACCCCCCTCCCCACCCCTCAGAGACGAACGCTCGGCGTGCGGTGGACCGCGGCCACGTGCCGGTGCTGCTGGCGGTGTACCAGGACTGGCATCGCAACGACACGCGCCACCGCCACATGCTGATCCGGAAGGGTCTGCTGACCTGCCTGAAGAACGTCACTAACATCAAGCTGGGCAGGAAGGCCTTCGTAGACGCTGACGGCATGAGGGTGCTCTACAACACCTCCACGGTGAGGGGGGAACACACACACACACGTACTAATACACACACACGTGTATTTACACTCACGTACGCACAAATACACACGTGTTCACATACACACAGGAAAGTACACATGATTAAATGGATGACAATAATGATTCTATTATTGATGGTGATGATGATGATGATGCTGCAGGAGTGTCTGCCTGTGCGCACCCTGGACCCCCTGGTCAACACGTCCAGCCTGATCATGAGGAAGTGCTTCCCTAAGAACCGCCTCCCCCTGCCCACCATCAAGAGTGTGTACCAGCACCTGCTGCCCCACCTCTCAGCAGGGGGGCCTGTGGCCCTGCTCTACAGCCAGGCCCCGGGGGGTGAGACACACAGCTATAGACGCAAAACATCTCCCTCTTCCTTCTCATTCCAGCCACACACACACACTCTTTCAGCAGGGTACACCTCCTCCCCCCCTCCCCCTCCCTGCTGTGACACCTCCACACATGTTCATTGCAGGGGCCTCTAGAAAGCAGGTGTACGTGAAGCCCTCCAGGGGTAAGACCCAGTCACAGACTCACTCTCCTCTCACGCCCTAATCCCACTCGATCACTAACAGACACACTGCCCCTTCTACTGCCCACACTAGCAATAGTCACCCCATTCACACTCTCTGTAGTACAAGCTACAAGCTACCTGCCTGTAGGGGTTTGCTCCAACCCCAGTCGTAACTAACCCTGATTCAACACATCAACCAGCTAATTATTATAATGGGGTTAGGTGTTAGGGTAGTGTTGGAGAGGGAACCTGCAGGGAGGTAGCTCTCTAGGAACAGGGTTGGAGACCCCTGCTGTAGTACGTACTTGCATACTTGTATCCCTTCATTGGCTTCCTCCCACTCGCTGCACACAGACTGTCGGTAAACTGTCGTCTCTTGGGTCCACGCAAGAGATCTCCAACTGCTCTTCAAAGGCTTGAGGGGCGCTTGACTCGAAGGCTTCACCCGAATTTATATATCAAGCACACCCGATGTTTTCAGGGGTTCAGATCAAATTGCGGCTGCACTCTCCTCTCCTCCAACCCTCTCTCCTCCACCCCTCCCCTCATCCCTATCTCCTCCACCCCTCCTCTCATCCATCTCTCATGGCTGCTCATTCGGGTCCTGCTTTCCATTCATCTACTCCTCCTTCTGTTAGATGGACAGAAAATCTCATCACTCCATTCTTCTACCATGTATACTTGATTGGGGTGCCACTGTTTAATCAAGGTTTAATTGAACTCTGGTCTGTGTGTGTGTGTTTGTCCAGTGGATGATGTCGTGGATGAGAGTGACGATAACGAGGAGGCCGAGGGAGACACGGAGAACGACACGGAGAACGAGGAGGATGAGAAGGACCACCATGCCGCCGTAAGACCGACCGCAACCACCATCCTGACCTCAGCCACCACACTGACCACAACCACGACCGTCAAACTGACACCATCCTGACTGCAAATAAACCACACGAAACGAAAACTACTGTCCTTTCCACATGCACGATTTGTGTATTGCTTAGGATAAAAACATCTGCCAAACAAATAAAATGTAAACGTTCCAGCCGTTCTCTAAACGTTCTCCTCCTGCAGAACGACGACATCGAGACGGACCTGAACAAGCTGCGACCTCGGGAGAACACCAGACGGCCGTTTGATGAGCTCAGGGTGTACGAGCGCTTCTTTCTGGAGCTGTCTGAAGACTTCCAGGTCTCTGTTTTACACGCTCGTCTGCCTCAGAACAGCAGCTGGAACGTGTTCAGTTAGAGTCTTCTCTTTGTTTGCACACAGATTCTCTAACCTCTGTGAGTGATCTGAGTGTGGCTGTGGTTCCTCTCCAGGGCTTCAACTTTGAAACTCAGAAGACAGGCGTCACCGGAACACAAGCATCAAACAAGACCCAGCGACCGATCATCCTCCCCACAGCTCAGGCTCTGCCCCCCAAACGGCCTATCCCTGCACGGGCAGAGAGTCACCTGGCCAAAGGGGAACACGCCTCCTCCCCAGCCCCGCCCCCTCCGTTGGAACTGGACAGCATCCTCATCAGCAAGGACCAAGACTGCCCGCCTCGCCACGCCCCCAGACCCACCCCGGAGGCGGGGCTAGAGCAGGAACTGGCGCAGAAGATGGAGCGGGTGTCCCTGGAAGGGGCGGGGCCACCGAGCGGAGCCGGAGGATTGGGCGAAGTCGCGGGGGGCCGGCAAGTGCAGCCTCCCTTATTGGCCGGGGGCATGGTCGGGGGCGTGGTCGGGGGCGTGGCTTCATGGCGGGCAGCAGGAGGAGGGGGAGGAGTCGAGGGCTTGGGGGAGGAGGGGCCTGAGGAGGAGGGGGCGGTGCTGGAGGTGCCAGACACTGCCCTGCTCCTCCCCCTCCACGACCCTGACCTGTACGTGGAGATGGTGAAGAGCACCTCGTCCGTGCCCCAGTTCTCGGAGGTGGCCTACCCAGACTATTTCGGACACGTGGCGCCCACCTTCAGAGAGCCCATCCTGGAGAGGGTGTACGGGGTACAGAGGTGAGAGCTCCCTGAAACACACACACACACACACACACAGAGACATGCACGCAGTGTACACACGCTCACACAGCACACACAGCCTTGCCTCTAACGCCCCCCCCCTCCCCCGCAGGTCTAAGATCTTCCAAGACATCGAGAGGATGATCCACCCCAACGACATCCTGGACAAGGTGGTGTACGACTTGGACGCCCCCAGGTGAGCTCCCCCTGCTGGCCAGTCGCAGCATCTTTCACACAGTCAAACTCTCTTGCTTTGTCTGTCTCTCCTACACCCCAGAGCTGACGTTAGCTTGTAGGGCCTCTTCATCTGCCCCAGTCTCACCCATCCCTCCTGTCACTGCTGTGTTGCAGCTGTCCCGTCCTGGATGATGGAGAGTCCCTCAAGTTCAACTCCCAGTTCGAGTCTGGCAACCTGAGGAAAGCTATTCAAGTCAGGAAGTAAGTGTTACATTTACATTTAGTCATTTAGCAGACGCTCTTATCCAGAGCGACTTACAGTAAGTACAGGGACATTCCCCCGAGGCAAGTAGGGTGAAGTGCCTTGCCCAAGGTTTTACGTCTCAAGGCGCTCAAAATGGGGGTTGTTTGTCGGGAGTTATTTTTCCAACGTTCAGATTTTAATAGGCTTGTGAGTTACGTTGCCAGGTTAGATCATGTTCTGTGTACGTTGCCAGGTTAGATCATGTTCTGTGTACGTTGCCAGGTTTGAGTATGACTTGGTGTTGAACTCGGACATCAACAGCAACCACTACCACCAGTGGTTCTACTTTGAAGTTAGCGGCATGCGTGTGGGCGCCCCCTATCGCTTCAACATCATCAACTGTGAGAAGTCCAACAGCCAGTTCAACTACGGTGGGTCACTAACCCAAGATGTCTACCAGGAACTGCTGTGTCCTGTTACTGGAGCTCCTGTACGTGTCTAACTGTGTGTCCTGTGTGGGTGTTTATATGTGTGTGTGTTTATATGTATGTTTATGTGTGTGTGTGTTTATATTTGTGTTTGTGTGTGTGTGTGTGTGTGTTTATATGTATGTTTGTGTGTGTGTGTTTATATGTATGTTTATGTGTGTGTGTTTATATTTGTGTTTATGTGTGTGTGTGTTTATATGTATGTTTATGTGTGTGTTTATATTTGTGTTTATGTGTGTGTGTGTTTATATGTATGTTTATGTGTGTGTTTATATTTGTGTTTATGTGTGTGTTTATATTTGTGTTTATGTGTGTGTGTGTTTATATGTATGTTTATGTGTGTGTTTATATGTATGTTTATGTGTGTGTTTATATTTGTGTTTATGTGTGTGTGTGTGTGTGTGCAGGCATGCAGGTGCTGATGTACTCTGTGCAGGAGGCGATCAGTGGCAGCCCTCGCTGGGTCAGAACAGGCACAGACATCTGCTACTACAAGTAGGTCTGCAGGACGGAGCACAGCTCTGCTGTCTCCAGCTGTGTGGATGGATGGATGAGTTGGCTGGCTGGTTGGATGAGTAGATGGTTGGATGTGTAGTAGATGTATAAACAAAGTTACTTCAACACAGACCACCTTCTACACTCCACACCTGCAGTCCAGTCATAACTTCATACTTTCAGAAGTTTGCCGTCAGTACGCCTTTTGATCTGCGTCAGAGCAAATCAGAGAGACCAGTTCAACGACCTCCGTCCACCTCGCAAGCCTTCTAGCAGCTTCTCTGTGTTCCCAGGAACCACTTCTCCCGCAGCTCCTTGGCAGCGGGGGGCCAGAAGGGAAGGTCCTACTACACCACCACCTTCAGCACCGCCTTCAGCCACAGGGACGACGTCTGCTACTTCGCCTACCACTACCCATACACCTACTCTACTCTCAAGGTACTAGAGAAGTACAGTACTCTACTCTGAAGGTACTAGAGAAGTACAGTACTCTACTCTGAATGTACTAGAGAAGTACAGTACTCTACTCTGAAGGTACTAGAGAAGTACAGTACTCTACTCTGAAGGTACTAGAGAAGTACAGTACTCTACTCTCAAGGTACCAGTGAGGTACAGTACTCTACTTTGAAAGTACTACATTACTACACACACTCTTAAGGTACTAGTCTCTACTCTCAGAGAACAACACTACTATACATATACTAGTCTCGAGGTACTACACTTCACTTATACACTACCCTGATAGTTCAGACCATCCTCCACCCTCCCAGATGCACCTGGCCAAGCTGGAGGCCCTGCAGACGCCGCAGATCTACCTGCGTCAGGACGTGCTGTGTGAGACGCTGGGGGGGAACCCCTGCCCCCTGCTGACCATCACCGCCATGCCCGAGTCCACCAGCAACGAGCACATCTGCCAGCTCCGTCAGTAGGACCCCCTGTGTGTGTGTGTGTGTGAGAGAGCGTGTGTGTGTGTGTGTGTCTGTGTGTGTGTGTGTGTGAGAGAGCGTGTGTGTGTGTGTCTGTGTGTGTGTGTGTGAGAGAGCGTGTGTGTGTGTGTGTGTGTGTCTGTGTGTGTGTGTGTGTGTGTGCACGAGTGCCTGATGCGTTCTTTTCACTGTGTGTGACAGCGTGTTTGTAACGTGTGTGTGTGTGTGTGTGTGTGTGTGACCCCTCCAGGGAACCGTCCTCTGGTGTTCCTGTCGTCGCGGGTCCACCCAGGGGAGACTAACGCCAGCTGGGTGATGAAGGGCACCCTGGAGTTCCTGATGGGCACCAGCCCACAGGCTCACAGCCTGCGAGAGACCTACATATTCAAGATCGTCCCCATGCTCAACCCTGACGGGGTGATCAACGGCAAGTATGTTTCACACACACACACACACACACACACACACACACACACAGTACCAGTCAAACGTTGTCCTTTTCCCGAAGAAAATGTGTCCAAACCTTTGACTGGTACTGTACACACACACACTCTCAGTATCTCACTCCTTATTTCTTCCTTCCCCCCCCCCCCCCCCCCCCAAGTCACCGGTGCTCTCTGAGTGGGGAGGACCTGAACAGACAGTGGCAGAGCCCTGTCCCTGACCTGCACCCCACCATCTACCACACCAAGAGCCTGCTGCAGTACCTGGCTGCCATCCAGAGGGCGCCGCTGGTGAGACAGACACCACCACAGTCCTGTACGACACGACCACAGTCCTGTACGACACGACCACAGTCCTGTACGACACGACCACAGTCCTGTACGACACTCTCATGGTTCTACTGAACACCACCACAGTCCTGTACGACACTCTCATGGTTCTACTGAACACCACCACAGTCCTGTACGACACTCTCATGGTTCTACACTCTCATGGTTCTATACTCTCATGGTTCTATACTCTCATGGTTCTATACTCTCATGGTTCTACACTCTCATGGTTCTATACTCTCATGGTTCTTCTGAACTCGATGCAGTTCTGCTGCAGACACGCTGCTTTGTGTTTCCATGAGTTTAAAGACGTGCTTCTCACTCTGTAAAGCCCAGCCCCGGTGAAGCTGAAAAGGCTTCAGTACAGACAAGTTGTTCTAAGGTGTGTGTGTGTGTACTCTGTGTGTGTGTTTACTCTGTGTGTGTGCCCAGGTGTTCTGTGACTACCACGGTCACTCCAGGAAGAAGAACGTGTTCATGTACGGCTGTAGCGTGAAGGAGACTGTGTGGCAGTCCAACATCAACGCCACCAGCTGTGACCTGCACGAGGACCTGGGCTATAGGGTCAGACACACACACACACACATATAGATATACACACACACACATCAACACACGTGTAATAATGTTCATTGCCTTCAACTACACCTCATCATCAGCCATCAGACAAACACCCATACTGACAGTATCTCTCTCCCTCCCCTCCCCCAGACCCTGCCCAAGATCCTGTCCCAGACGGCCCCTGCCTTCAGCATGGCCAGCTGCAGCTTCGTGGTGGAGCGCTCTAAGGAGGCCACGGCCCGGGTGGTGGTGTGGAGGGAGATAGGGGTCCAGAGGAGCTACACCATGGAGAGCACACTGTGTGGCTGCGACCAGGGCAAATACAAGGTAGGGCCCACGTGTGTGTGTGTGTGTGTGTGTCCAGCAGGAGGAGCCAGAGACCTCGTTGACAGCTTGCACAATCAGTGACTCATAGCATCTTTATGGCTGCGTCTAACACGTGCGTGTGTGTGCTGCTACAAACTGAACAACTCTTTCCATCTTTGTAGCTGTGCCGTGTGTATTTTTGGCAGCACCCTGACTCTCCTAGCTCTGTGTCGCCAACGTCAACATCTGCACAGCCTCGGGCCACAACAGGGGTTGCCAGGTTGGCCGGACATTAACCCCCCGCCCCCAGATCCCTTCTGGGAAAGTGTTTGTGCAGATGCACGAGACATAAATCATGGTGGTTGAAGGAGGTTGTCCCGGGCTGTAATCCGACCAGGGTCTGCTCTCTTCTCTGGACGTTCTGTTCACTTTCCAAC
Organism: Osmerus eperlanus; assembly: GCF_963692335.1. Lineage (NCBI taxonomy): Eukaryota > Metazoa > Chordata > Actinopteri > Osmeriformes > Osmeridae > Osmerus > Osmerus eperlanus. The sequence goes on along the minus strand of NC_085045.1, from coordinate 1,596,188 downwards.
ACACTCCCAGGAGTCCGTCTGTCTGTCAGTGTGTGTCTCTCAGCCAGTCTGTCAGTGTGTGTCTATCAGTTAATCAACCTGTCTTTCGGCATGTCTTTCGGTCTCTCAGTAAACCTGTCTGTAGGTCAGTCATGCGTCTTGGTCTGTCTGTCTTAACTCAAGTCCTGTCACCACAGGTGTACAGTGCACACGTGGCCATTTCAACCATTAATAACACACAGCCCTCCCTCCTTCCTTCCCTCCCTCCTTCCCTCCCTCCCTCCAGGGGCTCCAGATCGGCACCAGGGAGCTGGAGGAGATGGGAGCCCAGTTCTGTGTGGCCCTGCTCAGGCTGAAGCGGCTGACCTCCCCCCTGGAGCTCCGTCACCACCCTCACCTGCTGGACGTGGAAGGCGACATGATCGAGACGCGCGTCAAAGTAGCCAGGTGACCTCTGACCCCAGACTAGCCAGGTGACCTCTGACCCCAGACTAGCTTCTATGGAACGTTGTTCTAAACTGAGACTAGCTTCTATGGAGCTTCCTTCTAAACCCAGACTAGCTTCAGTAGAAGGTGCTTCTAGACCCAGACTAGCTTCAGTAGAAGGTGCTTCTAGACCCAGACTAGCTTCAGTAGAAGGTCCTACTAAACCCAGACTAGCTTCAGTAGAAGGTGCTTCTAAACCCAGACTAGCTTTAGTAGAAGGTCCTTCTAAACCCAGACTAGCTTCAGTAGAAGGTGCTTCTAGACCCAGACTAGCTTCAGTAGAAGGTCCTTCTAAACCCAGACTAGCTTCAGTAGAAGGTGCTTCTAAACCCAGACTAGCTTCAGTAGAAGGTGCTTCTAGACCCAGACTAGCTTCAGCAGAAGGTGCTTCTAGACCCAGACTAGCTTCAGTAGAAGGTGCTTCTAGACCCAGACTAGCTTCAGTAGAAGGTGCTTCTAGACCCAGACTAGCTTCAGTAGAAGGTGCTTCTAGACCCAGACTAGCTTCAGTAGAAGGTGCTTCTAGACCCAGACTAGCTTCAGTAGAAGGTGCTTCTAAACCCAGACTAGCTTCAGTAGAAGGTGCTTCTAGACCCAGACTAGCTTCAGCAGAAGGTGCTTCTAGACCCAGACTAGCTTCAGTAGAAGGTGCTTCTAGACCCAGACTAGCTTCAGTAGAAGGTGCTTCTAGACCCAGACTAGCTTCAGTAGAAGGTGCTTCTAGACCCAGACTAGCTTCAGTAGAAGGTGCTTCTAGACCCAGACTAGCTTCAGTAGAAGGTGCTTCTAGACCCAGACTAGCTTCAGTAGAAGGTGCTTCTAGACCCAGACTAGCTTCAGTAGAAGGTGCTTCTAGACCCAGACTAGCTTCAGCAGAAGGTGCTTCTAGACCCAGACTAGCTTCAGCAGAAGGTGCTTCTAGACCCAGACTAGCTTCAGTAGAAGGTGCTTCTAGACCCAGACTAGCTTCAGTAGAAGGTGCTTCTAGACCCAGACTAGCTTGTGTCCCCGGCCTGCTCACCTCTGGCCTGGCGGCTCTGATGTCTGCTGTGTGGCTGCCTGCCATCAGCATGCTATCCATCTGTTAATATTTCATCATCAGCCAGAGCCAGGGTCCCTGGACAGCTACACTGGACAAGCTTCTGCACTAAAACTGTGTGTGTGTGTTTCTGTGGGGGATATTGAGGTGAGTGTGTTTCCGTGGGGGTGGAAGCTGAGGTATGTGTGTGTATGTGTCTGTTTCTGTGAAGTTGGGGGGATATTGAGGTGTGTGTGTGTGTGTGTGTGTGTCGGGCCCGTCCTTGCAGCCTTCTCTAATGGACTGTAATGGTTGAAGCTCTTTTGTTCAGGGATCTTAACACTCCTCTCCAGACAGCACTCTGTCCATCCTGACCATTATACCACCACACACACACACACACACTCAAACCACGCCCTGCTAATCTACTTTACGTCTCTCTGGGGCGGGGCGAGGGGTTGGGGGGGGGCAGGGGTCAATGTCTGAAGCCCCACACAGACACTCTCCACAGGATCCAGTTACCCCCCCTCCTCCTCCTCCTCCTCCTCCTCACCACCATCATCATCATTTCACCCATTAGAACCACTAAAACCACTGAACCTCAGAGAGCTGTTTACCATTTAACCACTAAACCACCAGATCAACACATCACACTGCATCTCCTCAGCACACACACACACACACACGCAGCCACACACATCCACACACAGACACACGCAGCCACACAAAAAAATGCACAGCCACATTATTGCTCTCATCCACTTGCACACAGACATCCGCACACACGCACACACACACACACACACACACAGCTGCACACACACGATCAGTCATTGTAGTTCACAACATTCTTTCATCTGCTCCTGCGTCCGCAAGCAGTCGTCCCCACGGCCAGAGCCCCATCTGTTAAAGTAGGGTCTTCTGTGGCTCCACGACAGGAACCTCTGCTGATTTGTTGCCGGGGCGGCGCGCCGCGGGGTGTAGGCTCGGATGCCACGGCACTGACGGTTGTGTTGTCGTTGTCGTCCCTGTTGTTGCCTAGCAGCCCGACCACCTACGTGCTGGAGGAGGATGAGCCGGCGTTCCTGGAGGAGGTAGACTACAGCGCCGAGAGCAACGACGAGGACCCCGACAACGACCCCGACAACGACCCCCAGGACAGCCTGGTCCGCTCCGAGGCCAACCACAGGGACTCGCTCACCTAACCTGACCCCTGATCTGACTCTGCTGCCTCACAGATCTAACCAACCTGCCTTCTCTCTTTCTGTCTCCTCTCTCCTTCTCTCCCCTCTGTCCTCGCCTGCCCCTGACTTCACTTCCTCCTCAGTTCTGACCTCACTTCCTCCTCCTGTCTGTGGTGCATCATGGACTTTGGGAGTCCGTGCTCTATCTGCCTTTCACTCTGATCCACATGGTAGAATGTTCACGAGTTTCACACGAGGCACACACTCTTGTGACTACACGCTCACTCACACACACACACACACACACACACACACACACACACACACACACACACACACACACACAGCACATGTTCACTCACATGTCTCAAGAGAAACCACAAGGTAGAGAACGTCCAGATGTTACACACAGCTTATGGTAGGATGAAGTGGGCTGTACACAGTCGGTCATGTTTCCATAGCTATAACAGTATTACTATTTAAACTCAACAATAGCAGCAACGCACAAAACCACCATCACCCAGTAGCATCCAGGTACTGACGGCTCTGTAGGAAGTTAGCTACAAGTGTTTGCACATTGAATTTACGAACTCACGAAGGTTTACTGTATAAGATGGAACCTCAATTGGCAAAGCTTACCTCACAAACACACACACTCACACATACCCACAGTCACTCACATACTGTCTTAAACACACACACACACATTCTTTCTCACATACACACACACTTTCTCACACACACACAATATAAAACAGGTCACAGCTCAGCCCAAAGCTGAGCCGGTGTGAATGTCGTACTGGAACGATGCACTCCCCGGCCCTCTGGAAGTGGAGGAGTTTGCCTGTAGAGGAGCTACACAGGGGTGCGGCACGGAGAATGATTGGTGCTTTTTTGTGGGTGGGTGGGGGAGGGGTGGGGGAGGGGTGGGTGGGTGGGTGGGGTGGGGGGGGGGTGCTGAGCAGATCTCTGTTGTAACGATATTCTGTTTTTCTAGATGTAGGTGTTATTAATGATGTTTGTACAGTCAGCGCATGGCTATTTTATGTTCTTTTTCTAATTTATTCGTCTGTATTTTATTTGTGAGATGTTACACACACTGTTATGTAAATTAGGCTGTGTGTGTGGAGGTGCCCTGTGTGAATGTAAGGTTGTGTGTGTGTGTGTGTTTGGATTTAAGTTGCGTAAGAGGGAGTTGTCCAGTGGTGAACAGCTAAACAGACGGACATGTTTTTGTGAGGAACAGAGCGTTTTGATTTGGTTGAAACAGAAATGATTAAACGCCTGCTATGAAACCATTGGGAATAAATGTGAATGTGAACTATACATGTCTGCTTTCAGTCGTGTGTGTGTGTTTGAGAAAGATACACGTTTGGAATTAAGAAGTGGGAAAGAGAGGGGAGAGAGAGATAGACTGACACTTGTTATAGTGAGTCGACTGACCAAATTACCGATTGTCTCCTCAAATTTACATTTACATTTAGTCATTTAGCAGACGCTCTTATCCAGAGCGACTTACAGTAAGTACAGGGACATTCCCCCGAGGCAAGTAGGGTGAAGTGCCTTGCCCAAGGACACAACGTCAGTTGGCATGACCGGGAATCGAACTGGCAACCTTCGGATTACTAGCCCGATTCCCTCACCGCTCAGCCACCTGACTCCCTTTCCACGTGTTTATGGACGGAGGGATGAGAGAGGAAGAGAGCTGAGAAAGAGGGAGATAGGAGGGGTGGGGTTGAGAGGAGGAGAAGAGAATGCTAAGTGGAGTTGTTGGTGTGGAGCACTGGCTTGACGCCCTCCACTTCCTGCCCCCCCCCTGTCAATCACACCAGCTGGAACAGAGAGAACAAAAGCTGCCCCCCCTCCCGCTCTCCCTCCCCCCTCCACGTTCTACCTCCCCCTCTCCCTCCCCCCTCCACGTTCTACCTCCCCCTCTCCCTCCCCCCTCCACGTTCTACCTCCCCCTCTCCCCCCCCTCCACGTTCTACCTCCCCCTCTCCCCCCCTCCCGCTCTCCCTACCTCCCGCTCTCCCTCCCTCCCCCTCTCCACATTCTACCTCCCCCTCTCCCTCCCCCTATCCCTCCCCCCCTCCATGCTCCATGCTTATGTCTGATGAGTCTCCCCTGTGACCGTGTGAGACCCCATGCTGTGTCCTAGAAAAGTAGAGGCAATTATCCCAGCACTCCCCTTCAGCTCCTCTGTAGCCTGCCTCCCCTCCGCCCCAGCCTCAACATGTAGGCTCACGGTCAACATCGACACGCCAAGACACGAGTTCACATCGGCACGTAAAAAACGTACAAGCGTGTTTGTATTGAATGGCGGTAAATAAATGATTATGTATATATATTTTTTAAACACGCAGCCTCGATGCACTTGGTCTTATCTCCCACACCCACATTATGCGAACACACAGGCACGCACGCACACCACAGGCGTAATTGGTTATGTGGAAAGCGGAGCCGACTCACTTCCACCTCGTTGCCAGGGTAACCAGTGGAGGGATTTTTCTAGAAGCACTTACTTACACCCTGCCCCACTATTCATTCATTCTTTCTGAGAAAAGGCAATGTGTTTGTCTCTCTCTCCATCACTCGGCATTCTGCCCTTGCAGCCAATCAGATCAGCCGAACATGCAAATGAAGACAAGCGCTTGAGACCAATTAAGACTGGATGTGAAGGATGGAGGGAGGGTTGGGGGGGGGAGTGAAGCTGAGGCGGTCGAACCCTTCACTGTGCTTTATACCTTCTCACTCTCTCTCACTCTCTTTTCTCTCTCGTCTCTCACGCTTCCCATCTCCGCTGCCTCTCAGTTTTCAGATCATCCCCCCCTCGATCACCCTTCCCTCCTCCCTCTCTCCCCTCGATCTCCCTTCCCTCCTCCCTCTCTCCCCTCGATCACCCTTCCCTCCTCCCTCTCTCCCCTCGATCGCCCCTCCCTCCTCCCTCTCTCCCCTCGATCTCCCTTCCCTCCTCCCTCTCTCCCCTCGATCACCCTTCCCTCCTCCCTCTCTCCCCTCGATCTCCCTTCCCTCCTCCCTCTCTCCCCTCGATCACCCTTCCCTCCTCCCTCTCTCCCCTCGATCTCCCTTCCCTCCTCCCTCTCTCCCCTCGATCTCCCTTCCCTCTCTCCCCTCGAATTCCCTTCCCTCCTCCCTCTCTCCCCTCGATCACCCTTCCCTCCTCCCTCTCTCCCTTCGATCTCCCTTCCCTCCTCCCTCTCTCCCCTTGATCTCCCTTCCCTCTCTCCCCCGCTCTGTTTCCCTCTCCTTCTGTTTCAGTGATTGTGGGGCCTGAGTCAGCACCCAGGTTCAGCAGACCAGGACAGAAGGATGTCTACGGTAGTCATAACCTTCAGCTCAGCCACAGGTCCCCCTGACGCCAGGAGAACACACACACTCTCACACACACACACACACACACACACACACACAGGGGACGGGATTAAACCTACAGAACATAGTTAAAGTGCTATTTTGTGACCATGTCTGAAGATAGACTCGCAATAAAAAAAAGCTTGGAGACAGACAGTATACACTTATTAGTGTACTAAATCTGCAAGTTAAAGTAGGACTGACAGCCTAATGTCTCACTGGCTATTAGTTTTAATGACCGACAGAAAACAACATAGTCACCATAGACGGTCTTATCTTAACACACTCTGACACACACACACTCAGAAACACACACACCAACACACACTCCACCACACCCCCCTCTTTCCACCTCTCCACCTCATTCTCTCCTCCTGCTGTCCTCCTATGTCTCTTTACCTCCTCTCTCTCCACCTCCCCCCCTTCACCACCTCTCCCCCCCCCCCCCCCCCACCATCTCTCTTCCTCTCCTCCATCCCCCTATCAGCCTCCCCTCTCTGTGTCCTCGGGGCTCCTCAGGGTGACAGAGTGACAGATACTTGTCATGGGCTGGCAGGCCATGCACAGTGACAGACAGGTGTGGGCGGAGCCAGCGCCGAAGAGGACACACAGGTGAACGCACCTGTCAGTCAAAGAGCTCTTTAACCTTTAAGTCCTCACAATTACTCAGCCAGTCACAGCTTAACATTCCTCCAGACAGGCTGCTCCTTCGAGCAGGTCAGCTCTGACCAAGACACACACACACACGCCTCACATTAACACCCTTACACTTGCACACACACCTAGGCTTAGAACCTGAGTACCTTAGAACACACACCCAGGGCACACACACATCACTCCGACAGCCCTGAAGAGATAGAGATGTTGTTGTGGATGTCGAGATGCCCCAGGTCCTCCAGTGATTGGCCCTCCAGAGAGAATAGCTGGTCATTACATCACTAATCCCCCACAATC
>NC_085045.1:1486695-1584195 GCF_963692335.1 Osmerus eperlanus | reverse complement strand
TGGAACACAGCTCCAGGGTTGTGGTTCTAGACTAGAGGACTAGCACGTTCTGCACTGGAACCAGCAGGTTCTGATCCACGTGACTTTACAACACACACGCAGACACTTACAGACACGCACACACACACACACACAAATGCATACTATACATAGACATGCACACACATACGCACGCACACACACATTTCTCTCCTGTCTGTCAGATCTGCCTGAGTCACAGCAGTGTAGCAGATGGAGAGAAGGATGGAGAGAATAGAGAGAAGGATGGAGAGAATAGAGAGAAGGATGGAGCGATGGATGGAGAGGATAGAGAGAAGGATAGAGCGATGGATGGAGAGGATCGAGAGAAGGATGGAGAGGATGGAGAGATGGATGGAAAGGATAGAGAGAAGGATGGAGCGATGGATGAAGGATAGAGAGGAGAAGCAGAAAAGAAACACTGAACAACAGGAAGTTATTCGTCAGCTCCAGTGTGTCATCTCTCTGCACCTCCAATCACAAGCAGACACCAGGGGCTTGACCTCACACACGCTAACTGTGCTCCAGCCGAGCACGTTCACATTTACACGCAATCTGTTCCTTCCTCTTGGTTTTTTCATAAAAAAAGAGAGTACTGAGGAGGATCTCGCTGGCGGCATAGACGAGTGCAGGTCCACGGTCGTTGAACGGCTCGCTCTGAGAAGTCTGTGATTGTCGTCCCCTCTCTGACCGGTGCAAAACGTACCGCCGTCCGAAATCCAGCCTCGAAGTAATCGTCAATCATAACATCTTCTGATCCAAACACTTTATGTACATTAGATACGCACAGTCGGCACAGAGGGTTTGTTTTGATGTCAGACACATCACAGACAGTCATACACATCTGTGTGCTGCACACAGGGGTGGAATTAACACTAACTTTAGCACTAACTCCGCCCATCCAGGATGCCCTGGGTCACACGGTCACAAAAACGTGTGACTCTTTATGTTCTACTGCAGTTACTGAACCGGTGTTTCAGACTGTGCACATCAACCATCCTAACCCGCACTGCACAGTCACGCACATACAAAGAATACAGCTGGCAAACCATGAAAGTATCGTCTTAGATTTCCTAAATTAAGAAAAGAAACACTCGTATAAATACCATTAAGTGGCAAGCATGAACTCAAATACATTTACAGCATCATATCACAAAAAACATAATAAACTGAAGTTGCATGACGTTATAACTCTCTTTAATGTAGGTGTGTGTGTAAGTGTATTAGTAGATTGCCCGCATAGAGTTTGACCAAAAAGTAAATGCAGTGTGTGTGTTTGAGTGTGCTCTGTGTGTGTGTGGTTTGGGAGTCAGCCTCAGGAATGTAAGGTGTGTTGGTCATGAAACCATCTGCACCACAGCATGATAGATGCCGGCTCTGTCATTCTCTGTAGTCCTTCAGCCTCGCTTCTATCCAGCTACCCTCTTTTACTCTCTCTCTCCCTCTCTTTCCCTTTTCCTGCCTCTCTCTCCCTCTCTTTCCCTGTTCCTGCCGCTCTCTCTCTCCCTCTCCCTCTCTTTCCCTGTTCCTGCCTCTCTCTCCCTCCCTCTTTCCCTGTTCCTGCCTCTCTCTCTCTCCCTCTCTTTCCCTGTTCCTGCCTCTCTCTCCCTCTTTCCCTTTTCCTGCCTCTCTTTCTTTCTCTCTCTTTCTTCAGAATATACTTAGTATCCATCCCTCCTCTCACATCTCCTCCTCCCATCCCTCTCATTCCCGCCCTCTCCTTCCCCTCTTTCCTTTCCACTCTCCCTCTCCCATAAAACAATAAGTCTTAAATGTCTGAGTGGAGTGCGAGCTAATGGCTAGCATTAGCTCAGTAATGAAATATACATTACACCATTACACGACTGGCCTGGTTTCAGCACTGCAGGGCTAAAATAATAAAACATGCACAATTCAATTTCCTTCTCAAGCCCTTTGAGTGTGTGTGTGTGTGTGTGAGCAGTGATGCGGTTTGTTGGGGTGTGTGAGTGTGTTGATTGAGCAGCGGTTGCTTCGACCACACCTACGACCTGACGATGAACTGACCACAAAACAACCGCCCTCAACCGGACCGTTACCCGGGCCTTTGACATTGTCACTCTGTGCCAGAGTTGGGACATCTCTGGCCTCCTCTGATATCATCTTACTGCTATCTCTCCAGGCAGTCCCTCTCCCTTGTGCTGTGAAGTTCAGAAGTTCATTCTTTCAGGACTCTTAAATCCAAAATGACTTGCAGATGGGGATTCGAACCTGCGACCTCTAGATCTGCAGTCAAAAACGCTGTAACCACTGAGCTTTACACATCCCCTGTCCTGTTGTTGTTGTTATGTTGTGTTGAAAGTGAAACAGATTCATATTGTGTGTGTTTGTGGGTTGCATCTTACTGCAACACTCTCCCCAGTCAGCTTGAGCTTTTGCATTAGCATTCTCCTGTGCTAACGTACACATATGTATGGATGTGCACAAGGGTTCAGTATGCATGACGCCTATACAGCAACTATTGATGCAGAGATGATGACCATACATATGCATGTACTAGCCAGCATTTACAGATACAGTTAGCAGGAGAGAAAGAGTTTCCCTCGAGAAAAGAAAAGAAAAAAAGTTTGCGCTTCTCCATACTTCCTCACAGACTTTTAACAGTGAACTAGATGAGAGCTCCTCTTGAAATTGTCCCGCAGGCTAAAATGTCTTAGATTTTAAGACAGTCGTCGTGACCTTTGAATGCACAGTACAGCCACTTTGAAGAGTCTTAGTCCACCACTACACAGTGGTTCCTATTTACACTGGGATGAAGAGTCTATCCCACAACCCCCCCCCCTCCCCAGACCTCCTCCCCACCCCTAGAACCCCCCCCCCTCCCCAAGTCTAGACACGCTATTGTAATCCCCAAGTATAGCAGAGTGCATTCAGCCAGGTTACAGCCTGTCAAGGCAGAAGAGAAACCTCCTACAGTCAGGTTCCTCTCTTTCAGTTCTCTGAGGAGGAAGGAGGGAAGGGAGGAAAGGAAAGGAGGAAGGGAGGGAAGGAAGGAGGGAGGGAGGTACAGATATGCGTGAAAGAGTAGAGTCATGGGGGTGTGGGGAGGAGGAACAATAAGGGGAAATCTTCTGATTGCCTTTAGAGTTTTGTCTTAGCTTCACACACACACACGCTAACACTCACAAACATGCTAACACACACACACACACACGCTAACACACACACGCACACACACACGCGCCCTCTCCCCCTCTCCTAGCCCAGTATGTCCAGGTACACGGGTGACGCCTTGGCTAGGGTGAGCAGCAGGTTGTGGATCTCCTTGATGTTCAGCCTCATGTGCGGCTCCCTCTGCCAGCAGCCCAGCATCAGGTCGTACACGTCCTTGGGACAGGTGCGTGGGCGCTGCAGGACCCGCCCCTGCGTGATGCACTCGATCACCTGCAGGGGGAGACAAACACACTCGACTTTAGGTCGAAGCCGTTGAGATTCTGAGGCAGTTGTGACTGATCCGGAGTGGCTAGCTACTGTCCTCGGTCGCTAACGGGCGTTGCTAGCTGGTAGCACATGGTAAGAGAGCGGTGTGGAGGATCTCTCACCTCGTTGTTGGAGAGCTGGTACCAGGGCTGCTTGCCGTAGGTGAAGATCTCCCACAGGACCACCCCCAGGCTCCACACATCGCTCTCTGTGGTGAACTTCCTGTACATGATGCTTTCAGGGGGCATCCAGCGGATGGGCAGCATAGTATGGCCTCCCACCTGTTCACAAACGGGGGAAAAACAACCTTAAGCATGGCTGTAAACCAGATTGGTGCCTGTGGAAAGATTGTTATTCATTACAATTGTAGCCATTATATATTATATGTATCATACGTTTACTCCTGACAGTGTATACATTATATTTTACACGTTTAATGTAAATAATATATATTACAGTATTGTACAGACAGCCATAGATAAACACTTTGAGGAAGTAGCTACTTAGCTAACTTCCTGTCTAAATTCAGTGTGTCGTTCTATGTCACAGCATTCTACTGAAAGCAAAGAGTATAGAAGAACAATATAAGTTCTTTGCTGAAAGCATGGATTTTTGGAACTCTCGTTTGGAACTCTCTCGTTTGGAACTCCCTTGTTCTCAGGCTGTAAAGGAATTTCTCGAGGCTAGGACTCATCCGCTTAAATCTGCAGGAGATATTCATCATCACCCTCTATCTGGCTCCATCTCTCCTCTGCTCCTACTGCCCCCATACCTCTTGTTAACAACTCCCTCCTTTGTGCTGCCTCTACAGTGTTTCTGACAAAAAGCCTTTTTAAATTCACTGGTTTTGGTCCAAAGAAAACTAAAATACTAACATAGTAATTTCAAATTATAATAATAATATATAAAATACAAATCCGGCCAACCAAAACGTGACCTTTTTCTTCAGATTAGCTTTCCTTTGAGTACAGTTTGTAGGGCACTGGGTAATGTTGTAGTCAATGGCATTAGATGCTTTAAACTCTCGTTTCATTTATTCATCGTTGTTGATTGTATCGCCCTTTATAATGTGGTTCAGCTTCAAATATTCATGCTGTGCTCTTAGTGTTAGGAAGCTTGTTTGTTAACCCGATTGTCTTTGTGTGTGTATGTGTTGTGTGTATGTATGTTAGTGTGTGTGAGGAGGAGGAGGAGATAAAAGTGTGTGATTAATAGTTTTTAACATCCTGGTTTCATGAAATATTAAGAGGCAAGTTTAGTGGCCTGAGTCCCAAAGCATTTAGACCCCATACTCAGAGTAGGCATGTCTCTCTCTCTCCCTCTCTCTATCTCTCTATCTATCTCTCTCTACCTCTCTCTCTACCTCTCTCTATCTCTCTCTCTATCTCTCTCTCTACCTCTCTCGCTCTCTCCCCCTCTCACTCTCTATCTCTCTCTATCTCTCTCTCTACCTCTCTCGCTCTCTCCCCCTCTCACTCTCTATCTTTCTCTCCCCCTCTCTCTCTTACTCTCTACCTCTCTCTCTCTCTCTCTCTCTCTCTCTCTGTCTCTCTACCTCTCTCTCTCTCTCTCTCTCTCTCTCTCTCTCTCTCTCTCTCTCTGTGTCCTCTCTCTATACCCCTCTCTCTCTCTATCTACCCCTCTCTCTCGCTCTCTCTCTCTCTACCCCTCTCTCTCTCTCTCTCTCTCTCTCTCTCTCTCTCTCTCTCTCTCTCTCTCTCTCTCTCTCTGTCCTCTCTCTATACCTCTGTAACTGGCTCACTGTTGTTTTCTGTCTCTGCAAGTCTAACTCTATCCCCCCCTTCTCTCTGTCCTGTTCTCATAAATATTCATCGTTAACTTGCCCACTGCTTATCCGTGCCAGGGAGACTCTAAGAAGCGGCGCCGGGGATTGTGGGTTTAACTGAGTGAACCCCTCCGTGGCTGCCGCCGTTGCCGTGGCAACCAGCCGGGCCTCGCGGGCAGCTTTCTGAGTTTTTTATCTTTATTTTTGGTGTGTGTGTGTGAGTTATGAAGGCCGGCTGCGAGGGAGGGGCCTATGTAAAATGCCCCTCCCACTCCTTTCTCTGAAACTCTGTTCTTAGTTGCCCTGCATTTCTATGGAGACAAAGAATTTGCATGAGGATTACTGTTTTGTTTTGCATTAACTTAAAGAACGGGCAGTGCTACTCTGTCTGTCTGTCAGCCTGTCTCTCTGCCTGTCTGTCACCCTGTCTGTCTGCCTGTCTGTCTGCCTGTCTGTCAGCCTGTCTGTCACCCTGTCTCCCTGCCTGTCTGTCAGCCTGTCTGTCAGCCTGTCTCTCTGCCTGTCTGTCACCCTGTCTCTCTGCCTGTCTGTCAGCCTGTCTGTCTGCTGTGGGGGCTTGCTGACGTCAGTCCTGGTGTTGATACCCTGCAGGGCTGGAGCTACGGGCTCACCTTGTGATCCTCTATGACTCATCACTGCTACTCTGACGTTCACACTCTCCCTCCCACCCTCTCTCTACCCCCCTCTCTCCCTGTCCTTCTCTCCCTCTCTCTACCCCCCTCTCTCCCTGTCCTTCTCTCCCTCTCTCTACCCCCCTCTCTCCCTGTCCTTCTCTCCCTCTCTCTACCCCCCTCTCTCCCTGTCCTTCTCTCCCTCTCTCTACCCCCCTCTCTCCCTGTCCTTCTCTCCCTCTCTCTACCCCCCTCTCTCCCTGTCCTTCTCTCCCTCTCTGTACCCCCCTCTCTCCCTGTCCTTCTCTCCCTCTCTCTACCCCCCTCTCTCCATGTCCTTCTCTCCCTCTCTCTACCCCCCTCTCTCCCTGTCCTTCTATCCCTCTCTCTACCCCCCTCTCTCCATGTCCTTCTCTCCCTCTCTCTACCCCCCTCTCTCCCTGTCCTTCTCTCCCTCTCTCTACCCCCCTCTCTCCCTGTCCTTCTCTCCCTCTCTCTACCCCCCTCTCTCCCTGTCCTTCTCTCCCTCTCTCTACCCCCCTCTCTCCCTATCCTTCTCTCCCTCTCTCTACCCCCCTCTCTCCCTGTCCTCTCCCTCTCTCTACCCCCCTGCCTCCCTTTCTCTCATTCTTTCTCTCTCTCCGTCTCTCCCTTCCTCTCCATATATCTCCCCTCTATTTCTCTTCATCTCTCTCCACACTCCATCTCTGCTCATCACCACCAACACTTATTCTCTCTTTTCTGCCACTCCACCTCTCCCCTCCTCCTATCTTTATTCCTGCTCCATTTTTCCCTCCCTTCCTTGTACCTCTCTCCCTCTCCCCCTCCTTCTGTCTAACCCTTCACCCTCTCTCTCTTTCTCTGCCCATCCCTCTCTCCCTCCGTCTCTCCCTCTCTCCCCCTCCTCTCTCTGTGGTAGTGCTGCTGCATACTAATAGCGGGTCTTTGATGACTTGCTCTCCGTCTGATAGAACCGCTCCGGCTACACTGCCTGGGCCCGTTGCTATGGCTACACCCCCAGTGGTTGGTTTCACAAAGAGAGGGAAAGAGGAGGAGGAAGAGGGGTTATTCGTCTCCCCATACTGGTAATACTGTACATTCAAAAGAAAGAGACAGAGGGAGAAAGAGGAGAGAGAGAATCCAGTTTTTACCCAGTCACCTTGGCTTGACAACTACATTCCACTTCCTGCCCCCCCACCCCCACCCCCACCGCCACTCCAACCGCCTCACCTCCCCCCCTCACCTCCCCCCCTCACCACCCCCTCTCCCCCCTCTCCTCTCTCCCCCAGCCGGATGTATGAGACAGCTCTCTCAGCACCTCCAGGCACAGTGGGCCAGATTCTGTTTCTCCCTCACACCACCGCTATCCAGACCACCAGGGCCTGGACTCGCATCCATACTGACCCTATAATGCTGTGACATCAAAACACACTGAAACCTATACCAGACATCTATACGGCAGACGGCAAGCCCTACACACACATGCACACATCTCTCACTGTTTATCCTCTGCATGCAGTCCTTTATATCTATACCGTACAGTTGCTCGTTTATGCCTCCCAATGCAAATGGACTCCGGGATGATAGAATCACTACAGCAGTTAGCTCTGGTCTGTCGATACGGCTCTGCCAGAGTCTATCAGAGGTGTTCCACAACATTAGCTGAACGGCAGCCAGCTTATCACCAGGTCGAGGGTGGATTCTGAGGCGGTATAGCCCAGTGACGGAGCGTTTGACTGTAAATCAAGAGGTCGCAGGCTAACATCGCTTCGGATTAGAAAGCATCTGCTAAAACGAATACATGACTTTACACACAGTCCTCGTCTGGAGGATCTCTGAAGAGTTCCCTTAACGGCACGGCCAGATCCCGGAGGCCCATGCAGTGGTGCGAGGGAGGAGGGGGGTGATGGGGCCCATGCTGGGGGGATGAGGGGGGGAGTGCAGGGGTGGACGTGTCGGAGGTGTAGGGTGAGGGTGTAAAAGAAAGAAGAAGAAAGAGTGACACATACACTGACCCTGTAGTAATCCGTGCTGTATACGTCCCGGGACATGCCGAAGTCTCCGATCTTCACCAGCAGGTTCTCCCCCACCAGGCAGTTGCGTGTGGCCAGGTCTCTGTGGACGAAGTGCTGGGAGGCCAGGTACACCATGCCGGCCGCGATCTGCTGCGCGATGTGCAGCATCTGGGACTGGGTCAGCTCCGCCGGCCGGTTGTTCTGGCCGTCCGCCATCAGGACCGCGTCCGGGCCGTGAGCCCTGGAGGGGGAGGGGGGGACAACGTAGATCCGTAAATATGCTGCGTCGAGGGCAAACGCAGCTCAACGCACTCACTTTGCAAACTGATACCTGCCAGTATGCAGACACACCAACACACGTTAGACGCTCACACACCCACTCACTCATACATTTGACATTTACATTTAGTCATACACACACACACACACACCTTCCCACTCACACACCACCAACGCGACTCTGACGGCTTGTACCTGAGGAACTTGTTGAGGTCTCCGTGCTTCATGTACTCAAACACCATGATGAGCGGGTCGCTGTCCACGCACACACCGTAGAAGGTGACGATGTGCTCGTGCTGCAGGTTGGTGAGGAGCTCCGCCTCACGGTGGAAGTCCTTACGGGCGTTCTCACTGGCCTCCTTTAGAGTCTGCACACACATGGACACACAGGTCAGATGGCTGAGAGGTTAGGGAGTCGAGCTATGAATCAGAAGGTTGTTGGTTCGATTCCCGGCCGTGCCAAATGACGTTGTGTCCTTGGGCAAGGCACTTCCCCCTTACTTGCCTCAGGGAGAATGTCCCTGTACTTACTGTAAGTCGCTCTGGATAAGACTAAATGTAAATGTAAACACGTACAGACACACACACACGAATGGACACACACACACATCATCTCATTAGCATCTATTAGTAGTGATCACAAGCACTTTCCACCAACAGAAAAGGTTGGAGTCTTACTGTCTAAATTAGAAAAATAACGAGAGGGCTTCCATAGTAACACGCATTAAGCAAACCTGAGACCTGAACACTGTACATACAGGAAGTGATTAGAGCCTAGTGTTTACGTAAGGAACGAGCTCTTGGTGTTGGTGTCCTCTATGCATGTGACCTGACCTCAGCTCTTAGTGCAGTCACGTTTCAGGAAGTGAAAATGATCCGGTCCCATAATATTATCCACAGATATACTATAGAAATGTTTCTGCCTGGTGAATAATTGATGCTCCTACGGTATGTGACATGGCTATATACAGGCTGTTACAGCCATGGAGTCGGAGGAATGATATGTTTGTCAGAGTGGAGGAGGGATGAGGAGGAGAGGTTGAGGGGAGAGGGGTGAGGAGATAAGGGGTGAGGGGAGGAAGGGTAAGGTGAGAAACTCCTGGGTGAGGAGGTGAGGGGTGAGGAGGGGTTAGCAGAGAAAAAGAGGAGGAGAGCATGAGGGGAGGAGGTGAGAGGTGAGGAGGGGTTAGCAGAGGAGGAGAGCATGAGGGGAGGAGGTGAGGGGTGAGGAGGGGTTAGCAGAGGTGAGAGCATGAGGGGAGGAGGTGAGAGGTGAGGAGGGGTTAGCAGAGGAGGAGAGCATGAGGGGAGGAGGTGAGAGGTGAGGAGGGGTTAGCAGAGGTGAGAGCATGAGGGGTGGAGGTGAGGGGTGAGGAGGGGTTAGCAGAGGTGAGAGCATGAGGGGAGGAGGTGAGGGGTGAGGAGGGGTTAGCAGAGGTGAGAGCATGAGGGGAGGAGGTGAGGGGTGAGGAGGGGTTAGCAGAGGTGAGAGCATGAGGGGAGGAGGTGAGGGGTGAGGAGGGGTTAGCAGAGGTGAGAGCATGAGGGGAGGAGGTGAGGGGTGAGGAGGGGTTAGCAGAGGAGGAGAGCGTGAGGGGAGGAGGTGAGGGGTGAGGAGGGGTTAGCAGAGGAGGAGAGCATGAGGGGAGGAGGTGAGGGGTGAGGAGGGGTTAGCAGAGGAGGAGAGCATGAGGGGAGGAGGTGAGGGGTGAGGAGGGGTTAGCAGAGGAGGTGAGGGGTGAGGAGGGGTTAGCAGAGGTGAGAGCGTGAGGGGAGGAGGTGAGGGGTGAGATGGGGACCCGTCGTGGTCAGAGATACAGTTAAATGAGATTAGGACTGACGGGTCAATGCTGCAGGTCAGTTAGCATTAGCGTAGCATGTCAGCCGTTGCTTAGTTAGCATAAGCATGACCCCCAGACTGTCAACCTTCCTACTGTACACATGGACCCTAAACTGCCCTGGCTGGACTGGGCCAGTCAAGCTCATTGTCTCCCCTCACCTCTGAGAGAAAGAGGAGAGGAGAGAAGTGGAGAGGAGAGGAAAGTAAAATGCTGAGACAGACAAGAAGGTAAATGGAAGAAGCAAGGGGGAGGTGTCTTCTTCTAATATCATGTATTTTTAATGAAAGTCCTCCAATAAGATCTTGTTTCTACATTTTCTGGATGGATCCCATTGGTTAATCCTCTCCAATCAAGTCTGCAGGGTTCACTGGTCGGCGATTGTCAACATGAAGGTCCAGTAGAAATATAATCCATAGAAAGGACCCATCCTGTCCGATGCCTCATATACATCTAAAGTGTAGGAATATGATACCTCCAAAAGAACTTTTTATCTGTGAGGTACAATTACACCTTTACAAAAAATCTATGATCTGCATTACAGCAACATTAAACCCTACTCCATCTTACTCGCCACAATCAACAAGACATGAAGGAGGTGCTTGGGAATCCTGGTCAAATAACAGAGTGCTGATGAAAACAATGTAGGTTACCTTAACAGCGACAAGGATCTTGTCTTGGTCAGGTGACAGGTTGTAGCATTCCGCCAGGAACACCTTTCCAAAGGCGCCCTCTCCCAGCTCTCTCTTCAGCACGATGTTGTGTCTCTTAATGTGCTGAACGACTAGAGACACACAGGACAAGACACACAGCTAGTTAACACACAGTGAGTTAAAACACAGCAAGCTAACCCACAACTAGTTAAGCCACAGTTCATACATCTAGGCCTAGGCCTATGGTAGTTAACCCACAGTTAGTTAAAACACAGCAAGCTAACCCACAACTAGTTAAGCCACAGTTCATACATCTAGGCCTAGGCCTATGGTAGTTAATCCACAGCTAGTTATCACAATATTTAACTCACAGCTAGTAAACAACACACAACAAATTGAGTGTTGTTATAAAGGAAGCAATCATCATGCAATCATCATTAATATCCCTAAGTTATATATCACGTACAGATAACACACGTTATCTGATGCGATGCGACGAGCGGTGATTGGAAACGTTTATCTCCAACAGTAAGACAGTTTCGAATGGCCACGTTTAATGATATAAAACGAGCCCAGACGTTAGTCCAGACCTCCCGGTTGGAGCGAGCGAGCCGCAAGAACGAACACAGCCAGCCGGTCCGCCAGCGCACCCAAACCGATTCATCAGCAGGTTAGCGCAGTCGCTGGGAGAAGCGCTCTGCAGCCGGACATACACAGGCAGGATTGATCTGAGATCTGATTAAGAAGTGCATTGGAAGAAGAGCTCACCACTCAGCATATTGCATTACAGCGAGCTAGACTCTGAAGCTGCATCGATCTGCACTAACTTACTGAGAAGCACCATAACCCAAAGTTAAAGAGACAGAGGGAGGCGGAAGAAGGGGAGGAGGAAAGGAGAGAGAGAGAGAGAGAGACGAGAGAGAGAGAGAGAGAGAGAGAGAGAGAGAGAGAGAGAGAGAGAGAGAGAGAGAGAGGAGAGAGAGAGAGAGAGAGAGAGAGAGAGAGAGAGAGAGAGAGAGAGAGAGAGAGAAATTGAGAAGGAAAAAGGTTGGTGGACATCAGTAGACCACAACACACTTCCAGACTTCAGACTTTTGTTTGTGTTGGCTGTGTGTGTGTGTTTAAGGTCCTGGTGTGCCTGTGTGTTCTCATTATGTGTGTGTGTGTGTGTGTCCTTCTGGTGACATCACATTTGCCAAAACAACAGCCCAGGGACCTGACTAAGTACCCACAATTCCCTGAATACTTCTCCTGAAAAGCCACGGCCTCCATCCAGCAGCACCCTCTCTCTCTCTCTCTCTCTCTCTCTCTCTCTCTCTCTCTCTCTCTCTCTCTCTCTCTCTCTCTCTCTCTCTCTCTCTCTCTCTCTCTCGCTCTGTCTCTCGCTCTGTCTCTCGCTCTGTCTCTCGCTCTGTCTGTCTGTCTGTCTGTCTGTCTCTCTCTCTCTCGCTCTGTCTCTCTCTCTCTCGTTCTGTCTGTCTGTCTGTCTGTCTCTCTCTCTCTCTCTCTCTCTCTCTCTCTCTCTCTCTCTCTCTCTCTTCAGCTCTGTCTCTCTGTCTCTCTGTCTGTCTGTCTCTCTCTCTCGCTCTGTCTCTCGCTCTGTCTGTCTCTCTCTCTCTCTCTCTCGCTCTGTCTCTCTGTCTGTCTGTCTCTCTCGCTCTGTCTCTTTCTCTCTCTTGCTCTGTCTCTCTCTCTCGCTCTGTCTCTCTCTCTCTCTGTCTCTCCTCTCTCTCTCTCTCTCTCGCTCTGTCTCTCTGTCTGTCTGTCTGTCTCTCTCTCTCTCTCTCTCTCTCTCTCTTGTGTTTTCTGGGTGGATGGTTGGATGGATTGACAAATAGATCAAACAAACAAATGGGTGGATGGTATGGATGTGGGTAAGGGTTGGTTGGAGTCTGTATTGTATTTCAGAGCTGGCAGTAGATGGCCAGTGATCTTCCAAGCATCAGAGTGACATCATGATGGATGATGAAGGGAAACGGGATGATTAGAGAGCTTCATCCCAGTAAACAGCACAGATGACACACAGGTGTGTGTGTGTGCGCGTGTGTGTGTGTGAATCACCAGATTCCAGATGATGTTATGTTCTTATTTTGATCCCCCGGAGAAGTGCATGTAGCCCAGAAAGCAAAGAAAGCAGAAAAGAGGAAAAAAAAACAAACAAAGCATAAATTCGATTCTTGCGTTTCGCTTTTGATCAGTAGAATCAATTGTGTGTGTGTGAGTGTGTACAACTCTTGTTCTTAATGATCTAGGCCCACTCTAATGGAGTGGGTAAACTAATGGGGATCATTGATCTGTTTCTGAGATATACAGTCACGCCCACTCCCATGATGCCTCACCTACAGGTCTTATCGTCAAGCCTTCAAGCAGAATACACACACACCTTCTCTCTGTCTAACACACACACACACACACACACTCACACAAACAGATGTGCTGTATTGAACGTAATTGACTCACTCATGTTATATACTTGTTTTTATAGCTTGTAAATCACTCTGTCTCTCTGGGTTTCTATGCTGAGCTGGAGAGTGTGTGTGTGTGTGTGTTTTGGGCATGTGTGTTTGTTAGATGATGCCTGTGTGTACTGGTAAACCTCTCAGGACCATCAAACAACTTCAGAGTCATCTCTATTTAGCTTGGATCATTGTTCAAGACCACACGAAAAGGACTGACCTAGAACAAATCCATATTCACACACACACACCGCATTTCCTGTCACAGTGGACCAGTTTATTTCAGCTTCTTCAAATCCATCACCATGGCAGCCGTGTGTTTCTGAGGCAACAAGCTTCTACGCAAGCAGGTGTCCTTCGAAAGGTCTTTGGTCTAGTTTGTTAGTTCGCTCTCTCGCACAGAGAAAACTCCTATCTCCTAAACCAATACTGTGGTTGACTGGAAACTATACTTCCCAAAATCTTGACCTTTTTATTTTGACAATTACTTACTAACTAACCAGTTCATGTCAGTAAATTACCTCAGGTGAGATACAGTGTAGCGTATCGTTTTCACAGTCACCAATGTGGTTAGCTAGTACCTACTAGTAGTTCATATTCACAGGAGAAAATAGTACAGACTACCATCTCTCTTTGGTCTAGGAACTCACACTGACCGTTTATCTTGTGCATGCTCTCAACAGCATCCTAGTGCACGCAGGCACACATGTTCCAATATGACGTCACTGCGTAGACTATTTGACATGGCTTTGCTATATTATCAAATATGCTCAACATACAGACTTGATTCTTTTTAGCTCCACTCTGGTCAACCAACAAGTTAATCACATTTTACTACAGATTGCAGTGATGTAGCTGTGCTGTATGTTTAACTGTCTGTTTTTTCTAAAATAGACCTGGAGAGAATGAGCTGATTTGTTTAAAGGTGTTTGTGCAGTTTAGAAGCAACTGCATGTTTTAGAAGTTGTCACAGAGGTTGGAAGAGTTTCTTTATAGTTGATAAGGTTACGTAGTTTTGAAGCATTTGTGTAGTTTAGTAGCATCTGCCTAGTTTAGAAGTATTCGCATAGGTTGGAAGAGTTTGTGTAGTTGATACATGTTTTCAACGTCGTTTCGGAGCGTTTGCGCGGTCGGTACTCACAAGTGTCGTTCTTCAGCAGGCTGTTTGTGCTGCGGAAGTACTGCGGGTTCTCGATGACGGGGATCTTGGTCATGCCGATGATGACAGAGTCAGGGCCCATCTCCGAGGACGACGGCGTGTTGCTGCCGTTCGACACGTGGTGGAGAGGAGAGGCGGAGTCATCATCATTACTGATCACTGAGGAGGGACCTGGTGGAGAGGAGAGGGTGGGGAGGAGAGAGAGAGAGGGAGGGAGAGGGGAGGAGTGAGAGAGGGAGGAGAAGTGTGAGAGAGAGGGAGGGAGAGAGGGAGGGAGGAGGAGAGGAGAAGGGTGAGAGAGTGAGAGGGAGGGGGGAGGAGAGGAGAGGAGAGGAGAAAGGGAGATAAGGAGGGTATGGGACCAAGAGGAAAAGAGAAAGAGGTCAGTAACAAAGCACTAAGAAGAGGGAAGGGAGGGAATGGAGGGAGGGAGGGAGAGATGGAGGGAAAAAAGAGGATTAGACTGGTTATTGGCCGGGAGAGATCAGAGAAGGGATGATGGAGTATGACAACATTCATCCAGAGGAAAACTCCAGAACGAGGGAAAGAGAGAGAGGGGGAGAGAGAGAACATTTTAGTTTTTTGTGATTTATTAAACGACGGAGGCAGGCTGCAGAAGGAACATCAGGCCCAAGCTGGCCAGAGAATAGAGAAACGTTTCATCACCACACCACAGAAGAAGAGTTGATTACAGGTTACTCTGAATGGGAGAAGGCTGGAGGAATGAAGGATTGTGTCTGATAATGCAGAGCAGAGAAGTAGACAGGAAGACATGCTAACTGCCTCCTCATCCGTCATCATTGCGTTTGGAGGCAGTCTGCCGGAACTGTCAGTGGTTTGGTTTTCTCGACGTTAAATAAACATTAGAACTGCTTTTCTCTGTCACTGTGTGTCTGTGTGTCTCTCTCTCTCTTTTTGTTCCCTTAACTATGTCACACACACACACACAAACACACACACACACACACACACACACACACACACACACACACACACACACACACACACACACACACACACAAACACACACACAGTGTTGTTATTGGAGTGTCTGGGGTACATTCCATTGTAGGAGGCAAAGGAACAAGACAGACAAACAAAGACTGACTGTCTCTCAGCCTCCAGGCACAATGCTTGTGTGTGTGTGTGCATGTGTGTGTGTGTGTGTGTGTGTGTGGGCGGGTGGATGTTTCCAGGCATGTTCCCTCATCTTAAGTTTGCAGGAGGCTACACCCTTCACTTGAACTTCACAACAACTCAAAGCTCCTTCTGCTCATCCTCTTCCTCCGGTCTGGGCGTGTGTGTGTTCTCCCATCGTCCCCAGGACCCGGGACAGGAGTTCTGGATGCTTTCCCCTCCGTTCCCAGTCTTCCCAGGAGGAAGGCGGGGGTCTTGCATTGCCTTATGAGCAGCTCTGGAGTTGCTTCGCTGTCTACATTGTACTGAGGGGTCTCGCCATTAGGGCTCAAAAATCTCTGGAGCTGAAGAGCAGCCATTTTGGTTCAACTCTGGAGCTCAAGAGCAGGCATTTTGGCTCCGCTCTGACTGTTGTTTGATTTCCGGTTTAAGGACACTCATTACCCACAGGGTTTTTCAGAGGCTTGGTCGTTCACATGCACGTACGCATGTAAGCGCGCACACACACACACACACACACACACACACACATTGAGACAGGTCCATCATTAGTGGTGAAAGGCTTCAGGGTCAGATCGTTACAAACTCTATTTAGCTGAGGGGCGACAGGAGGCTGGGAGGGAGGGGGGGAGGGGAGAGACAAGGGAAGCAGGAGGTAGGGAGGAGGAGAGACAGGGGCCAGAGGAGGGGGGGGGGTCCGCTGGGAGCTGTTGAGGAGGAGGGGGAGGGAGGGGGGCAGAGTGAAGCATAAGTGGGGTCAGGTTCTGACCTAACACCGTTTAATAGACAAGGAACTGCTGTTAATACTGCTGGAGGAGATGGAGTGATGCTTGGGCAGGGGCTGAGGCCGGGGCAGGGGCCGGGGCAGGGCCTGAGGCCGTGGCAGGGGCCGGGGCAGGGCCTGAGGCCGGGGCAGGGGCCGGGGCAGGGCCTGAGGCCGGGGTAGGGGCCGAGGCCGGGGCAGGGCCTGAGGCCGGGGTAGGGGGCGGGGCCAAGGCAAAGCAGAGATTTGGTCTGGAGCTAGGGGCCATGACTGGGGCTGGCGTTGGGGCCGGGGCTAAGGTTAGGGCTGGGGCCATGACTGGGGCTGGCGTTGGGGCCGGGGCTAAGGTTAGGGCTGGGGCCATGACTGGGGCTGGCGTTGGGGCCGGGGCTAAGGTTAGGGCTGGGGTCCGGACTGGGGCTGGCGTTGGGGCCGGGGCTAAGGTTAGGGCTGGGGCTGGGGTCCGGACTGGGGCTAGGTGCCTGAATGCGTCTGCATGTAAGTGTTCCTGTATTGATGCCCCCTGGCTGCACCCTCCCCCTCCCCTCATCCAGACAGACACCAGCCGTTTAGTGAACAGAGCTGAATCCCACTGACTGCCTGCGGTTACAGGCATGCTGTGAGTATTAAAACTTTAAATACATTGTTGCGTTCAACCAGTCGGTTGAGCACACACTGAGCTGTGGTGCGGCGCTCTAAAGATGGAGCACTCCCAACCCAACGCTTCTGCTATTGTCAGAGGGTCATATCAAGGGGAAATAATCTTTTAGGAGCATTCAAAAGGTTTATTTTGGTTGCTCACAGGGAATGACACACGTAACAGGCCGGGGTTGATTCCGACATATCTTTAAAAGGTTCCTTTGTGTGGACGAGGCCATATCTCACCTACTCTGGGAGATAGGGAGACTGCACACTAGTGTCCAAGCAGGGAGGAGAGGAGATCTGAGTAATAAAAGGCAGAGTGATGGAGGGACAGAACACTTAGAAGAGAGGAGAGGTCGTAGGGCAGAGGAAGAGAGGGGCAGTTAGGTCAGAGCCTTCTGTCACCCCGTGTGTGACCTGTTCTCCCCAGCCCCCCCAAGCCCCTCCCTAACAGGAAACCTGAGCCCCCCCCCCCCCTCACACTGTGTCCCCCGTTTCTAAACTGTGCTCTCACCCCGCCGCACACAGGAAGTGATGTATTGATTCTGTGGAGGAACAGGATACGGTGAAGACGGAGACAGACAGCAGAGAAAATCGAGAAAGAGAGAGACAAAGACAGAAAGAGAGACAGAAAGAGAAAAAGAAAGAGAGAGAATGAGAGGGAGGGGGGTTTTCAGAAGGAGATTCTTAGGTATGGGAGATCATTCGTAAACTGGAGGATGAAGGATGGACAAAAGGACAGAGACAGTGAAGAGGGGTAGGAGAAGTGTGTCTGAGGAGAGGGTAAAGAGATGGAGAGATGGACAGAGGGTTTTGCAACAAAAAAACCTGAGGTCAGACAGAGAGAGAAAAGAGATAGAACTTTAAAAGTAGGGAATGAGAGAGCATCGGAGAGGGGGAAGGAAGTGAGTCGGGTCTGTTGAGAGAGGGAAGAAAGGGATGTCTTGGACAGGGGTGAAGGAATAGAGGGATGGAGGGATGGATGGAGGGGAGGCTAATAAGGAGGGATGGCTAGGATTTCCGTTGCGCTGCAGTTTAGTGACAGAGTTGAGAAGACTGTCAGCCAATCAGAACCGGTCTGGACAGGCCCATCTGCATCCTGCACAGATCAGATTCCCTCCAACACTCTGCCATGTAAAAATAGGCCTCTCTCTCTCTTTCAGTCTCTCTGCCTCACTTTTCTTCTGTTCCTCCCTTTCATTCTACCCCTCTCTCTCTCCTTCCTCTCCCTCTTTCTGTACATCACTTCCCTCTCTCCTCCTCTCATCTTAGCTCGTTCCCCCCCTCTCTCCTTCCCCCTCTCTTCGTCTGAGTTTCTATTTTTAATAAACAAACCACATTCACCTTCTCAAGTGACAGAAAGACCATGTTCTCTTTTGTCCCCCTCTCCTTCACTTCGCACCCCCACCTCCCTCACCCCCACCTTCCTCACTCCCCCCTCCCTCACTCCCCCCTCCCTCACTCCCCCCCTCCCTCACCCCCACCTTCCTCACCCCCACCTCCCTCACTCCCCCCTCCCTCACCCCCACATTCCTCACCCCCACCTCCCTCACTCCCCCCTCCCTCACCCCCACCTTCCTCACCCCCACCTCCCTCACTCCCCCCTCCCTCACCCCCACCTTCCTCACCCCCACCTCCCTCACTCCCCCCTCCCTCACCCCCACCTCCCTCACTCCCACCTTCCTCACCCCCACCTCCCTCACTCCCCCCTCCCTCACCCCCACCTCCTTCACTCCCCCCTCCCTCACTCCCCCCTCCCTCACTCCCCCCTCCCTCACCCCCACCTTCCTCACCCCCACCTCCCTCACTCCCCCCTCCCTCACCCCCACATTCCTCACCCCCACCTCCCTCACTCCCCCCTCCCTCACCCCCACCTTCCTCACCCCCACCTCCCTCACTCCCCCCTCCCTCACCCCCACCTTCCTCACCCCCACCTCCCTCACTCCCCCCTCCCTCACCCCCACCTCCCTCACTCCCACCTTCCTCACCCCCACCTCCCTCACTCCCCCCTCCCTCACCCCCACCTCCTTCACTCCCCCCTCCCTCACCCCCACCTCCTTCACTCCCCCCTCCCTCACCCCCACCTCCTTCACTCCCCCCTCCATGAACACAGAACACATCAGTGTGACGCAGGGTAAGGAGAAGAAAAGGAAGAGGAGGAGGAGAACGAGAGCTTGGCAAAGACAGGACTAATTATGTCTTCTCTTGTCAGTGAGAGAGGGGATGGTGAGCGGTGCATTCTGAATGGCTGTCTTTTGTGTCACATGGTTCAGGAGTCAGATGTTTCCTGAAGGACTTTCAGATATAATCGTCAGTATTGTATTAATTGCTGCTCTGCAATTAAGCTGCACAGTACCAGGTGAGTGTATCTGCTGCATGTACTTGAGAGTACAAACACACACACACTCTGAAAGATGTTTTCTTGAGACGTAATAGCCTCCATGTCCCTGAATTCGTAACAGGTGGTAATCAGTCTGTCAGCTACAGGCATCCAGCTGTCATAACATCCACATCCCCCACCCCACCCCTCTCCACCATCCATACCACCCCCTCCCTTCTGAACCCTTCTGAAACGTTCCTCCACATGTCAGAACCGTAACGTTCCTCGCAGAGAACCTCCCCTCAGTCATGCCGACGAAAATCCTCACACACTGACACACGCAAAACCTTCCAACCAACGGACATGCCAACTGACAAAAGAGGTAGAAATCACAGTTTATTTGCATATCAGAAGTACACAAACGTTCCAGCAGAAACACAACATGCTTCCTGTTCTAGCTACTCTCTTGGTTTTGCCAGTGTTAGAACTCCCACATCTCCCGTTTCACACGATCATTATCACCTGTCATGTTCAGAGATGTACAAGTTTGTGCAGATCTCTGTCCTGTGTGTGTGTGTGGAACTATGGAATCCTGATGTGAACTCGCTGTTGTGAAGAAACTGTTACTCTGCATCTAGACCCTGTTACCTTCTTAATGAAATGGTACCCTACACGTCTGACTTCACCCTGGTCCCAAACCCAGCCCACGATGAAAGTGTGTATGTGGAGGTGTGTTAGAAAGGGTGCAGACAATCATCAGGGCATCTCAATGTTTGTTGTCGATGTTAACCCACATTGTGTGTTTGTTTGTGTTAGCATGGTTGTATATGGTACCAAGGTATGTCAACGATTGTTTATTGGACCAATCAGATGGAGTGTTTAGGCATGGAGTACTGAGATACGAGGGGAGGGGGGTCTGTTTGTGTGTTCAGATCAGTGGTGTGTATAAAACCAGTTGGGGTGTGTTATGGGGCGTGTGTGTAAAGATATAGGTTAATGGTTGTCTGTTTCAATAATTCATCTGCAGGCTTTTAGGTGTCTCTGCAGAGAGCGAGGTGATTGGCTCAAATGCTCCTGTAATGTAACTTCCTGGCAGGTTCGTCCTCAGTCACTGGGGTGACAAACCTCTCCTACTTCTGTCTGAGACAATACTAAACAGTCTCTCTAACTGTGTGTGTTTGAATGTCTCTCTTCCTCCTCTCTTTCTCCCTCTCTTTCTCTGTCTCCTCTCTTTTAATCTCTCCCTATTCTCTCTCCCCTTCTTCCTCCATCTCGCTCTCTCCCTCTCTCCTCTACTCTCCTCCCCTCTATCCCTTCATCTTTCCCTCTCCTCTGTCCTCTCTCCCCCGTCTCCCTCTCCTCTGCTCTCCTCCCCCTTTCCCTTCATCTCTCCCTCTCCTCTCTCTTCACCTCTCCTCTCTCTCCCCTCCTCCTCCCTCTCCCAAGTTGTCGTGGAGACTCCGTCAGTCCTACAGTGTTACCACCTCCACAGGAACGTTTTGAAACATAACAAACCCTGAGGGGAAAAAAAACACAACAAAACCAACATAAACAACAAAATAAAGGACTCAAAGCAGTAAATAATAAGCACGACAAAAGTAAATATCGAACCAAAGAAGGTTACAAATCTAAAATGATGATATAAATCAATGTAAAATCAATGACAAACAGTAAATAAGGATGAATAAGGGATTATTTGAGTTAACATCGAATCGCC
Organism: Osmerus eperlanus; assembly: GCF_963692335.1. Taxonomy (NCBI): domain Eukaryota; kingdom Metazoa; phylum Chordata; class Actinopteri; order Osmeriformes; family Osmeridae; genus Osmerus; species Osmerus eperlanus. Next base: position 1,563,342 of record NC_085045.1, on the reverse strand, counting down.
GGGGGTTACGGGTTTGGGTAGGTCAGTCAGTTGGTCAGACAGGCTGACAGACAGACACACGGACAGACAGACAGACAGACAGACAGACAGACAGAAAAGCACAGCTTGATGAAAGAGCAGGGGATTTACTTGTTAGTTCCGTCATCTTATTTTCTTTTTAATGATGCATCATTAAAGAGAGATTGTATTGGTTTAAAATCCCGTCGGTGTAAGGATGAGTCCTATTAAAAACAGAACTGTGTCTGCATCAAGCTCTCCCAGCTGGGCGCTAGGTGGACCCCAGCGTTTGCCACAGGAAAAATCCAAACATCTTCAAGCCGTTAGTGACGGTAGCCCACGCCGCTAGAACACGCACTCCCTCACATCACACTAGTCACAGCTAGACGCCCCAAACTCATTAATTCCACCACTTTAGTAGCCATCATCGCCAAAAACATAATCGACGCCAACTAAAACAATAGACACATCGTTCCTGCCAGACGAAACCTACACTCACAGACACACACAGTTGTGTGTTCCAGCTTGTACCAAGCAGTTTGTTTTTGCAGAGGCGTCAGTCCTAGAATCAGAAGTCAACAGTGTACAGAACACAGCAGCTGAAAGAGAGGGAGGGAGAGACGATTGAAGGGGGGAGACAGGGAGAGATGGGGAGACAGAGAGGTGGAGGAGGTGGGGGAGACAGAGAGAAACAGAGGTGGAGGAGGTGGGGGAGACAGGGAGACAGAGAGAAACAGAGAGGTGGAGGAGGTGCGGGAGACAGAGAGGTGGAGGAGGTGGGGGAGACAGAGAGAAACAGAGGAGGTGGGGGAGACAGGGGGAGAGAGAGAGAAACAGAGAGGTCGGGGAAACAGAGGGAGAGATGGGGGAGGTGGAGGAGGGATGTGGGGGAGACTGAGATTAAATCAGACAGGAAGTAGGTAAAGAAAAATTGAGGAAGGACAGGATGGGAGTAAAAGGGGATCACCAGCCAGAATAAACAGCCTCTTCTTCTACATGGGGTGAAGGGGTGTGGAAGGAATGTTTTCTGTGCTGGAGGTTCTGAGTTAAAGTTAGACGTAGGTGTGTGATAATTAGTTGTTTGGTATGTTTGCTTTGTGTGTCTGACTGTGTGTGTGTGTGTGTGTCTGTGTGCATGTGTCTGTGTGTTGTGCGTGTGTCTGTGTGTGTGTGTGCGTGTGTGTGTGTGTGTGTGTGTGCGTGTAAGATGATGATTCATATTTGGAGCGCAGCGCTTGATGACGCATGTCTCCATGGCAACAGCAGGCAGTGAGTTGCCAAGGCCCTCCCCCTCCGTTGTGTCACCTGCCTGACCGTTACCCACAATCCCCCTCTGCAGCGCTCCACACACAACGCCACACAACCCAGCTACTCCTAGCAACTTCATTAGCCAACCATAACACCTCATTCATCACAACGGGATTTTCTTCAAATGACTCCGATACGGTATTGATCCTGAACAGTGCGCTCCTGAATGTGCGTTCAGCGTAGCTGGAGTCTGTCCTCACAGACCTGGAGACACAATCTGCTGATCCAAGACTTGTAACTCACCACACACACACACTCACGCTCACTTACACACACACACTGCTGAGCTAAGCAGAACACTGTGTGATGGGAAGGGCCATAAGAGACGCATCTTCCTCCAACTGCCCAGTGATCAATCGATCAATACAGCTCTATCTGTTATAGTGCAGTCCCTGATCAATCAATACCGCTCTCTGTTTGTTTCTGCTTTTCCTGCGCTTCCCTCTGCCATTGTCCAGGCCCTCTTCAAGCCTTCCCAGCCCAGTCTAGACCTGCCCAGACCTTCCCAGCCCAGTCTAGACCTGCCCAGACCTTCCCAGCCCAGTCTAGACCTGCCCAGACCTTCCCAGCCCAGTCTAGACCTGCCCAGACCTTCCCAGCCCAGTCTAGACCCTGCCCAGATCTTCCCAGCCCAGTCTAGACCCTGCCCAGACCTTCCCAGCCCAGTCCAGGTAAACCAAGCCCCAACCGACATCACTAACCCTGCCCTGCCCAACCCTTTCTTACCCAAACCTGCCAAGCCCTACCCAGACACCGCTCCCAACCCAGCCCAATGCTGAGAAGATGAAGAGGAGGAGGAGGAAGAGGCACAGAGGGAAGAAAAAAAGAAGGATAAGGGGGTATTAGCAGAGGCTACTCCAGCACTACACTAAACGAACAAACATGTTCCTGAGTTATATGACTTTTACTGTGCTGCCAGGATGAATGGTGGTGTGTGAGAAGGCAGTGGACCCACTGGGAGCAGAACGTCCTGGAGAGAGCTAGCAAAGCTAATGGGCTAGCAGTAGGGCTAACAGGCTAGTGGGGCTAACAGGCTAGTGGGGCTAACAGGCTAGTGGGGCTAACAGGCTAGTGGGGCTAACAGTAAGACACTTCTTGTCTGTCAAGGAGATGAAGAGGATGTAATTTCCTGTCTCTCAGGGGGATGAGGAGGATGTCATGTACACCTCACTGTCTTACAGGATCAACTCAACCACTTGAACTGGAATGCGCCCATCATGTGTGTGTGTGTGTGTGTGTGTGTGTGTGTGTGTGTGTGTGTGTGAACGTGTGTGTGTGTGACTGTGTGTGTGTGTGTGAGAGAGCGTGTGTGAGTGTGTGTGTGACAGGAGACAAGTGTTGCCAGGAGGACTGATCCTGAGCAGAACTCTCCATCTGACCTCTGACCTCTGACCCTCAGGGTGTTCAGGAACATCTCCTCAACACTCACTTTCACCCAGCACATCAGCAGGATCCAGGCCACAACCCCAACAGATACTCAGGGTGCATTTTATTTAGTTCACCAGGTAAAATCCCACAAAACGAAACACTCTCAGTCCAACCAGCTGTGAGTTAAATCAAACACACCCCTCTATGTCCCTGGGTGTAGCTCAGAAGGTTTGACTGCAGATGCACGACATTCAAATTCCCCCTTGTAAGTCGCTTTAGATAAAATCTAGAGTAACACATTATTATTATTATCATGTGTTTGACCCAGGTGAGGTGGAGAACCCACGGAGCATGCCCAGTTGCGTCGAGGCGGAGTTCTGTCTGACCTTGAGGGGGATGTGCTGCATTGATTGCGCGGCACTCTTCCAAACCCAGAGAAAACTGATACCAGGTCCCATGCATCATTGATAAGCATGCTGGAGAAAGCAGTTTCTCTCTCTCTCTTTGTCTCTCTGTCTCTCTCTCTTTCTCTCTCTCTCTCTGTCTCTCTCCCTCGCACTCTCTGTCTCTCTCTCTCCATCTCGCTCTCTCTCTCCTTGTTTCTCTCTCTCTCTCTCTCTCTCTCTCTCTCTCTCTCTCTCTCTCTCTCTCTCTCTCTCTCTCTCTCTCTCTCTCTCTCTCTCTCTCTCTCTCTGTCTCTTTGTCTCTCTCTCTTTCTCGCTCTCTCTCCTCTCTCTCTCCTTGTTTCTCTCTCTCCTTGTCTCTCTCTCTCTTTCTCTTGATCTCAACCTGTTTTCAATTGAACGTCTCTCTTTCATCTCGCTCTTTTTTTCAGGGTCATCACATGCACTTAGTGACACTCCGTGCAGCAACAGCATTTACAATTCCACGCACACACGCGTGCGTGCAACAGACGCCGGCAGACAGGAGCCCTATTCTCTGCTCTTCAGCCCCACTGTACACCATGGCTTATTCATAGGAAACAGTCAGAAGACAGCCACGGATAATAATACATCCATACAGCCTTTTACAAGTACAAGTGTCTACGTGTTTGTGTGTGTACGTGAGTGTAGGTTTGTGTGTGTGTCTGTGTATGGGTTTGTGTGTGTGTGTGTGTGGGTTTGTGTGTGTGTATGGGTTTGTGTGTGGATAAGCGAGAGAGACTGATGGTTTGACTATTTGCGCTCCCCAGCTAAACACAGCAAACAGAGCCTGCTCAGAAGCAGGCTCTGTTTGCCCGTTTCACACCTATTGTATCATGTTTACATCAACACTGACCAGGAGTGTGTGTGTGTGTTTGTGTGTGTCATATAGTTGTGGCTCCCTGTCTCTATCGGGTCTATAAAAACAAATTACCAAACTATGAGTTATTGACCCACACCCACACACACACACCCCCACACACCCCCTCACACACACACACAGAGGGGACTGAGAGTGCACATGTCTAAAGAAGATGATGAAACATGAGCTGATACACACACACACACTCACACATACACACACCTACACACACCACAGAAGTGGTGTGTGTAGGTGTTGAGAGTCAGGAGAGGAATCAACGCCTCGAGTGGAACCTCATACTCTGTTTCCGGAGAGGAAAAAGGAAACCTCTTTCACTCCCTCTGACCACACACACACACACACACACACACCACACATCTACCCCTCGGAGGAGCGATGAATCAATGCCAAAATAACAGACCACACAGTAGCGGCTCTGCTGGGCCTTCAGCTCCCCACAGCACGGCCTTCCAGTTCCAACCGACACTCGCCCATTTGCTTTCGGACCACAGTTCATTGTGTTTGTGGGTAAACACCAAATGTAAAAGGGTTATGTTAGACACACGTGTGTGTGTACCGGCTAGAGAACATGCAGCTAGTCTGGAGGTGAGTGGGATTAGGAACGGTGATTTGAGGATTAGACCATCATGCAGGTAAACCACCAGCAGCAGCCAAGAACCTGGCAACCACCCCCTTTTCGCACAGCGGGTCTAGTCGGACAACTGGTGGGGAAGCGGTCTTACCTTTGATGCCAAACTTGGAGTTCCCTCCGAACTTGAGGATGACCAACATGAGCAGGAAACCAGTGAAGGCCACAGCAGCGATGCCCACGACCACGTACACCTGCACGACACACACCTGGTCAGTCTCTCAGGTCAGTTTATAGGTCAAAACTAAGTGAATTAAGATTCAGATTCAGACGACTCACTGCGACTCTGTCCTCAGGTGGATCCGGAGGAGTTCCGTCTGCAATCAGAAACACAGACGGGAGATTCACATCCCGACATTGAACCAGTAAACACCCTACGTGTTTACCTAATGTGAGGGGATTGTAGGGGGCGGAGACTGTACCTGTGGTCGGGTCTGAGAAGAGAGGGAAGACGGGAGGAGAGAGGGGGAGAGATAGAGAAGGAGAGAGAGAGGGAGGTGGAGGGATGGAAGAAAGGGGGAGTGAGAGAGAGAGGGATAGGGAGAGGGAGGGAGAGAGAGGGAGATAGATTAGTACTCACAGCACAAATATTCACCAAACATTTAAACAAATCTTTCTAGAACAGGAACGATCTGCATTTCCCACATCCACTACACTTGAGTTAAACGTTTAGATCATTCAAAACAGAGGTGGCTTCTCATTGGCCGGTTGTGCGATGTGAGTGTGATGCATTGTGGGTGTGTGGACATCAACTCACCATAGTAAAGAGGATCTGTGATAGTTTGTGCTGAAATAAAACAGACAACATGTCAGATTTACCTCAGAGCAGGACTGTCACACTATCTGTTCAAAACGTAATCGAACCCAAAACACAAGATACTACTGAAAAGAATGCCCTTCATCCTGCTAAGAATGCACATGAGGGGCAGGTGCTCACTGGATAAGTGTGTGTACTACCATGTAGGCTGAGGACTTACAGCAGCGCCCTGTCTCTCCCATCCTCTCCCTCCCTCCCTCCCTCCCTCCCTCCCTCCCTCCCTCCCTCCCTCCCTCCCTCCCTCCCTCCCTCCTCTCCCTCCCTCCCTCCCTCCCTCCCTCCCTCTCTCCCTCCCTCCCACTTCACTTAAAATCCATGAAAAACGCCCCCAAAAATATATATGTAAAGACTGAAAGGACGCGCGCGCATGCGACACACTCACCCTCGAAGGGGTCGAGCATGAAGTGGGCGAGCACGGTCTTGCGGTCCTGTCCGTACTTGTTGGTGGCGATCAGGGTGTACAAGCCGTTGTTGATGTGGGTGGGGTTGTCCAGCTGTAGGCAGCCGTGGAACTCCCTTTCCGACACCTCGTGGATGATGGTGGTGATGTAGTTGCCCTCGGACACCGGCTGGCCATTCAGGAGCCACTGGAAGGAGGGCTTGGGGTTCCCCGACACGCTGAAAGGGATGCACCAGTGGTGGTCCGGGATGGCGTCACTCAGCTTGGTGATGTTGGGGGGGACTGAGGGGAGGAGGGGGGGGAGGGGGGGGGAGAGAGAGAGGGGGGGGGAGAGAGAGAGGAGGGGGGGGGAGGGGGGGGGAGAGAGAGAGGGGGGGGAGAGAGAGAGGAGTGTGTGAATGTGTGTGTGTGTGTGTGAAGGTATGTGTGTGTGTGTTAGAGAGAGAGAGAGAAACTCACAGAGGATGTCGAGGAAGAGAGAGGCCTCGTTCTCCCCTACGATGTTTGCTGCACTGCAGGTGATCTTACTGGCGTGGTCCAGCGACGACAGGTTGGACAGGCGGATTTCCGACACCTGGCCTGACGTCTCAATCTGCTGAGGAACAGACACACACAGACACACACACATGCAAACACACACACACACAGACACACGCGCACACACACATATACACACACGCCTGTTATGTGAAGTTAAAGTAACAAGAACAGACTTGCGGTGAGTGTGTCAGCGTCGACCTAAAGGCGTGTTCACGTGTGTGCGTGTTCACGTGTGTGCGTGCTCCTATGTGTGTGTGTTCACGTGTGTGCGTGCTGCTGTGTGTGTGTGTCTGTGTGTGTGTGTGTCTGTGTGTGTGTGTGTCTGTGTGTGTGTGTGCTCCTGTGTGTGTGTGTGCTCCTGTGTGTGTGTGTGTGTGTGCTTCTGTGTGTGTGTGTGTGTGCTCCTGTGTGTGTGTGCTCCTGTGTGTGTGTGTGCTCCTGTGTGTGTGTGTGCTCCTGTGTGTGTGTGTGCTCCTGTGTGTGTGTGCTCCTGTGTGTGTGTGTGCTCCTGTGTGTGTGTGTGCTCCTGTGTGTGTGTGTGTGCTCCTGTGTGTGTCATCGGACCTCGTAGTTGGAGATGACAGGCGTCATGGTCCAGATGAGCTCTGGGGACGGCGCTCCGGAGGTGTTGCAGGTCAGCACCACGTCAGACCCCTCCGTCACCGTCGCCCTGGACGGAGTCAGCGTCGCCATGGGGAGCTCTGTCGAAATGGAGGGAGGGAAGATGCGGAGGTTCAGGCCCACGTCTTGGTGAGTAGAGCACCGCGGACAAACACACACACACACACACACGCACACACACTTGAACAAAAACACTCAGTTCTTGTCACACACTGATTACTACCGCCTGTGTCCTCTGTTACTCCTGCCACGCAGATTAAAAGTGATTGGACACAGTCTGGAGCCTGTGTTGTAGGCCAAAACTACACACACACGGCTGTGTGTGTGTTTGTGTGTGTGTGACCATGACCTGGAGCTAACCCAGCCGTGTCAAATCAGAAGGCTGGCAGCCTTCTGATTTGCCTTCCCAGCCAATAGTGTAGCAGCGTCTGGCGAGGAAGGAGGCGTGGACAGACAGGACACTCAGATCTCTTATCTCTACTTAAGGCCATCTTCACGGCGCTTATCACTACGGTAACCAACTCAATCAATCCTGAAAAGTCACTTCATCACCCCTGAAGGCCAGACTAGACCAAGCCACACACACACACACTCTCAGTCCTAATGCATATGGACAGACAGAACACAGAGTGTGTCTGAGATCAGTGGACTGGGACGACATTTCAGTCAAAGTTGGGAGCACCCTTCAGCAACTCTGAAGGGCCGAAAATATATTTTTTGACCACCAAGGTCTGTGTTTATCTGCCAAGCAGGGCTGCAGCTCCTTCACCTTGACTGGGAGACCAGCAGTCTCAGAGTGTGACAGAGAGAGGATCTCAATGAAGCCCCAGCCTCCTCTCTCTACTGCTGTCTTCATATGTCACTCTGCCAGGGGTCTCCCAGCCACCCCTCCAGGGGCCCACACATAATCGTGGCCGTGCCCAAAATAGCGGCGCTAATGCGGCGCAGCCAGAAGGGGATGGATCAATATGTGTTATCAATGCCAGCTAGTCTGCCCCGCTGAGGCCTTGCCTCCCCCCCTCATCCCCAGCCCCCGGTGCTCCGGACCCCAGGCAGAGAGAGTCTGAGCCTGGGTGAAGACATGGACAGCTGCTCTGGTGTCGTAGATGGCGGGATGTGTGTGCGTTTTGATTTAATTGAAATCGTAGGGACGAATCTGGTGGCAGTTCAAGCATTCAGGGGCATGTGTGCATGAGTGGGGGCGTGTGTGTGTGTGTGTGTGTGTGTGTGTGTGTGTGTGTGTGCGTGTGTGTGTGTGTGTGACAGTACCACAGCCAGGCAGGGTGAGTCTGGTCAGAGGACGGCGTCCTCCGCCCTCCTGGATGCACTGCAGCTCCTGTTGCTCCGCCTCCTCCCCCAGCCACAGCTTCATCCACATGTTGTCACACGAGCAGCGGAGAGGGTTCCCTGACAGGATCCTACACACACACACACACACACACCAGGGACACGCACAGGTGCACATACACACACCAGGGACACACACAGGGACACACACGGGCACACACACCAGGGACACACACAAGAGGCACACACGGGCACACACACACACCAGGAACACAACGGAGCACACACACACAGGAACACACACACCAGGGACGCATACACACACAGGGACACACATTTAGACATACACAAACATCCATTGTGCATGACATACACGTGTGAGGACGGTTGCATGTGTGTTTGCATGCGTGGATAAATACTCACAGATAGGAGATGTTTAAATGCCTGAAAATCCTCCACGACAGCGATGACAGGTTATTGTCTTTCAGATTCCTGTCAAATCAACACAAACTTCAGTTCAGAATGACATGTCATTCTGTGTCGTTATGTCAAGCTCACATCCCTCTAGAGTCATTATTGTAGACTTTCAGCAGTTTGTGCGGGGCAGTGTGTGTACGTGTTGACCTTGAAAGCGTCACTTACAGATATTGTAGCTTGAGATTGTCCTGGAAGGCCAGTCTAGATACATAGGTCAGACTGCTGCTAGTCACCGTTCTGGGGAGAGGAGGGAGGGTGAGGAGATAGGGGGTGGGTAAGGGGGTGAGGGGGTAAGGGTTAGTAGATGAAGAGGTGGGTAAGGGGGTGGATGAGGGGGGTGAGGGGGTGGGTGAGGGGAATGGGGGGGTAAGGGTGGCGAGGGAGATGGGGCAAGGGTTAGTATCGTCAAACACATCGAGAGACAGGCTAAGAGAACGTCCACAGCATTCCAGAGCTTTCCAGATCATTCCAGATCATTCCGGATAGTGAAAGGAAACACGCAGGTAAACACAGAAACCCCATCATGATAAACGACGGCACATTTTGCCCTCCTAATGATACCAATCATCCTGCGGGCGCCATGGCGACCTGGGGCGCAGCGCGCCTACGTAACCGGGAGGGATCACGTGACACACTCACAGATTCCTGAGGTTCCGGTAAAAATACAGATCCTTGTCGTTGATGGATGAGAAGCCACTCTGATTGGCGATGAATCTGAAATGACAAACGGCTGGAGTGAGAGTTGATGTGGAAGGCGGAGGTGCTGCGATGCATCAGTGTTTCCTGGTCCTGGTCTCTACAAGGCCCTAGATCTGTCTCTGAATGTATGTCATCCATCAAGGTCATTTGAAATAAGACTGTGGCATGTTGGCAATGTTTTGCTCAAAATCCATTTTAGTATATATATTTTATTTAATCCTACATGTGTATGATTTGACAGTGTTTTTATTTGGTGGAAATTGTAAGATGTACTTGTGACTGTAAATCCAAATAGTTCGACAGTGGCAGTTTTATTATTTACTTATTTGTATATCGTTTGCATGCACGTGTTGATGGTGGCAGAAACTACTTATCATATCAGTTCTTAACCTCCAAATTTTGATATCACATGTTTTGTGGACATACAGAAAAAAATTGCATTTTTCAGTCCGTCATCGATACTTTTTAAAAGTTATGTTTTCATACCTTATAATATATCCTGCATGTCATGCATGGGTACATACTACCAAACTGTTTTCTGAATAACATTTATTTGAGATGTTTCTCGGCATTCCTTAATACCCCACATCACTACGTTATTCAGACTTTTGGCGGTACACTAGCTACAATTAAATATATATATCTCAAAATCGAATTTGATACAGAATAGGATACAAAAACAGATTTGAATGGGATATTTTTTTTCTAGAATGGATCACTTAGTTTTGTTTATTAAATAGAGCCTACGTATTCAATTGTTTATTACAGGAGAACCTGCCTCGTTTGACATTGAGCTGGATTAGAAAACGAGTATTGGATGTTTCTATTGTTGTTTATCAGTGCGAGCCTGCAAAAAGCATTTAGCAACCGTTGTTAACAAGCCACATTTGACAGAGGCACGTGCGTAGTAAACAAGTCTGAATAATAAGGTTCCATTTTAATGTTCCGAGGCCTGATTGGTGGCGTTATAATGGTTTGTGGTGGTTGAGCTAATATTTTCACTGGCTGCTGTATAGTTTTTGTCTCTCCTATTTCGGGGCGGTATAGCCCACGACTCGAAAACACACAGAACGTCCAAGCACCAGATGTAAGAGTTGTGATACACGCAGACAGTGTTAATTTAGTAAAGTAAATGGCAAAAGAAAACCCCACAGTTAATACACTAGAGGGGAAAAAATATGTAGGTTATAACTAAGCTTTTATTTGATTTGTAATGGCCTGCTTATCTCTTCATTTACGGCGCAATCTGCCTACCTGTAATAGCATGGTGCGTGTGTTTAGCCAATGGCGTTATGCAATTGGATTAAAAAGCAAATTGGCTCTGTGTAATATTAGGACATGAAGTTTGATTTCAGAAGGAGAATACATTATTGAGGTGTGTATCTCCGTATCATATTTGGTATTCTAAGAGAGCGTGCAAGTGTTTTTCCCCGTTTACCCCGGTGATTGAGCTTGAGACACTCACATGTCGGTGATGTTTTCCATCTCAGAATCCGACTGCAGCATGGGAAAAGCCACGATGCCACGGTCCTGACCGACGCACGATATCCTGGTCCCACTACATGAGCACGAATGGGGGCACGCGGCACCGAACCCCCACAGACCCATCAGAACCCAACAGAACCCCAGACCCAAGAGAGACACCCGCTTCCCGTCATGAAGTCGCTCATCTCTACTCCCTCCACGCCCGGCCAGGACCGCTCGGTCCGCTGGCAGTCTTTCTCTTGAAGAAAATCAGCGACTATAGATGTTCACCCAGACGGGCATGGACCCAAAAACATTAGGTGAGACGGTGACAAATGTGTGTTATTCCGCTCAGTGCTTCTCCAGTCTGCTCTAACCCGTCACTCAAAATCACATTGAGACACTGACGCTTAGAGCCACGGATTCCTTCGCGCCGTCTCTCTCTCTCCTCTCCTCTCCTCCCTCTCTCTCTCTCTCTTTCTCTCTCTGTCTTTCTCTCTCTCTCTCTCTCTCTCTCTCTCTTTCCTCTCTATCTCTATCTCCCTCTCTAACCCGGCTGACACGGTACTCTTCAGTCTTTCGCCACACAGAACAGTTCCTGCATGTCCTGCGCTTGTGCAACTGATAATCAGATCTGATACTGGTCAGATGGGACCTCTTTGCTCGCGACGCACGTTTAAGATGGTGCGGGTGCCCATAAGTGCGTGATGGTGGGTACCAATGCTAGTCTGTGGATGGTTGGGAATATCGTTTATAGTCTCCGCCCCGTGCACAGCCATCAATGTACCCGTGTAATTGCACTGTGATTGTTCTCGGACACCCAGGGTAAAAACGTTCAAGTATCGGTCAACCTTGCTCGAATTGCGTCCTTGTCAATGGACAATGACCTCATACATGAGGACGAGGGAAGCACAGGGATATGTTTTCTGGGGGAATTGTCCGTTGAAGATCTTTGAATAACGGTAACGGTTCCTGCAGGTGGGCTACTTTCAGACGGTCTGTGGTCTCCGTTTTGGGGAAAATGAATCCCATGTCACGAGACAGCACCGGGAGACGGCACCATGTCACCCATCATCACCTATTTACCGCATGTACTAGACTCCGTCCCCTTATTAAATCATTAGCCTGTATTTCATAATCGTAAAGATAAGTTTCCCGCGTGTACTGAATCAATAACACGTCATTTACGGTGGAGCAGCGCCAGTCAGCCTTGGACCCATTTCAAATGGAGCAATAAATCTGCCTTCTTAAAACGTGTCCCCTCTCTCTCTCTCTCTCTCTCTCTCTCTCTCTCTCTCTCTCTCTCTCTCTCTCTCTCTCTCTCTCTCTCTCTCTCTCTCTCTCTCTCTCTGTCCCTCCCTCCCTCCCTCCCTCCCTCTCTCTCTCTCTCTCTCTCTCTCTCTCTCTCTCTCTCTCTCTCTCTCTCTCTCTCTCTCTCTCTCTCTCTCTCTCTCTCTCTCTCTCTCTCTCCCTCCCTCCCCCTCTCTCTCTCTCTCTCTCTCTATGTCTCTCCCTCTTCCCTTGTTCTCTCTGTCCCTCTCGCACTCTCCCATCACTCACGCACACACACACACACACACACACACACTGCATTGACAACAGAGCTATCAAGGAGCGCGCTCGTCTCTCCCAATGTCCTCTCCACGTGTGGAGTGACGTGCGAGGTGACGCACTAAATGTTTGTTATTTAACTCAACGTCTGAACAAATGTAATGGGGAGTCTCCAAGATGTACATTAGGCCTCACAAGACCCATCCAAGGCCTCCGTCAGACAACAAAAGACCGAAGAGGACATGTGCCAACCGTGGATCATAATATCGAGAATTATATGGCTCACGCTTGCAGAAACAGTTCTGGACACGTCAAATTTTTTATTTATATATATAATATTTGAAAGCTTGATATGAAATTTTGAAAAAAACTATTGTAACTTTTTTTAATTGCGTCTCCACAAGTTATGCTTTACTAAGAAGTGTAATGGATTTTTTTTTAATCCCTTTATCCCTTTCCCTATTGTCTTTTTTTAGTTCAATGGGATTCAACAATTAATGTAAATGTCTTCATCTACACCTTGTCTGATTTATTTTCTTCCCTCTCGTTTAGGTCCGGTTGTATTCATTGGACGGCGCTTCAATGTCTCTGTATGAGTGTGTGTTTAAGGGTTTTCTCATTAGTCATTAGTTATTAGTTACCGCCATTTAGTGCTTAAATTGAGAATTACAAGTGCAGTTCTTACAGTAAACCACCAGATGCGATGGTAAAGCGCAGCCCTATAGAACGGGTTTTTAATCCTTGTGTTCTCTTCGGGTCATTCTGACCCATCAGTCATTGTTACCCACCGTCGTATTGTGACAACTTTACCGCATACAAAACAAAGTGAAGCATTTTCTTTTAACCGTCGGGCTGTCTCAGACCCTCCACATTGCGAAGGTTAAAAGAAAATGATTTTTATTTGTTTTTGTATTGGGTAAAATTGGGTAACACAACGATGGTTCGTTATGAACCTTTGGGTCATGTGACCCGAAGGCAGCACAAGGGTTAAGGGGCAGTGTTTCGACAGTGCCATTGAATTCTCAAAGTAAACCGATTTACAATCTTGCCTATACTATTCTTTTTTTTACCATTTTGTGTGTGAGAGAGAGAAATAAAGGGGTGGAGAAAGAGGTTACTGTTTAACAAATCCCACTAAATAGCCTTAATCATATCTCCCGATGACAGGGAAAGAGCAGTCGAACAGAGTAAGGAGTCATTGTCACTAATGTGCGTGTGTCACCACCCTTCCCAGTTCCTTGTAAAGGTTAGTCAGAAAAGAGAGAGGGGGGGAGAGAGAGAGAGGGAGATATAGGGAGAGCAAGAAAGAGAGGGAGATGGATGGGAAGAGAGAGGGAATGGAAACGGAGAGGGAGAGAGAGTAAGGCCCGTATAAGAGCACTTCCTCCTAAGTTTCAGGTAGTTCAGTGTTTACTATGGAGATGAATGGAGTTGGAGAGCAGAGCAGTCAACTGGGCTGGACAACCAAGCCTTCCAGTCTGAGGTAGGAACTCTCTCTTTCTTTGTGTTTGTCTATGTCTCTCTCTCGTTCTCTCTTTCTCTTCATCTCTCGCTCTCTTTCTCTCTCGTTCCCCTTTCTCTCTCGATCTCTCTCTCTTTTTGTCTCGCTCGCTCTCTCTCTTTCTTTCTCTGTCTTTGTCCCTGTCTCTGTCTGTCTCTCTCTCTCTTTCCCTTTGTTTCTCTCTCTCCTTGTGTTTCTCTCTCTGTGTCACACACACACACACATACGGACAAACAGGTGCTCACACATATAACACAAAAACTGAAAAATGTGAGTAACGAACCTGTAAAATCCCTTCAGACAGAAATATATACGTGAACACAGTTACGTTCAATCACTGTCGCTCTGGGACACACAGACTCCTTTCCCAGGACTGCAAGCACAACACACATCTGCAAACACCCTTTGCTTTTGTAGGTTATTTAACCAGCACACATACACACCAAGAATCAGGGTTTGCGAGTAACTCATTGAGTGGACAAACGTGCACACACACTAGTCAAACTTGACTCCCTGTAGCTCTTATCAGGAGATTCTGAACAAAACATACTCGCTGTGACCAAAACCAAACACTGGCAGCCAACTGGAAAGGTTAGCATAGTGTTGAGGTGAACGACACAATTGATTTTCTGCTGTGCTGTCTACGTGCACTGTTTGTACTTTGCTTTGGAGAGAAGCATCCGCTGAATGAACAGAAGGTGTGAAATGGGAAAGCAACTGTTGGTCAACTGTCTTGGTGTCGTTGTTCAACTGCCAGGACACACTGAGGCAAAAAGGGAAAGATAGAGGTTCAGAGGCTGAAAGGAAAGATAGAGGTTCAGAGGCTGGAAGGGAAAGAGGGAGGTTCAGAGGCTGGAAGGGAAAGATAGAGGTTCAGAGGCTGGAAGGGAAAGATGGAGGTTCAGAGTCATTGCCCCATACTGTGGATCCATGTGAAGACTGATGGATGACTCCAAAGAGTTACTTAGTCTCTTGAATTCTATCACAGCTCATATATGTGTATGTGTTCACAACAGGAGTCTGTCAGTGTTGATGTGCAGGATGTCCCCTACTCCCTCCAGGATTCAGAGAGTAAAGATGGAGGACAACCCAAGAAAAGGTATACACTTGCCAGATGTTAGTTACTATTTTTATTTTTTCAGGTTTATTTAGTTGTAGTAGTTAATGATTTATTGATAAGAGTAGTTAATGATTTATTGATAAGAAGAAACCATACAACGAACACTTCGGCCTTGCAGTAAAAACTGAATTGCCCCGAAATTTACAATCATCAACATATCTCAGGTCTGATACACAACTGTTACACAACTCCTTGTGAAATGTAGCATGAAATGTAGCATGAAATGTAGCATGAAATGTAGCATGAAATACTTAAATAGTGAAATAATTTATATATGTATTTTACATTAAATGAATTGGTATTTTAATTAATTCATGACACATTTAAGAACACATTTATGTATTTAATGTCTATTTTAATTAATTAATGACACATTTAAGTAATTATTTAATGGTGTATTTATTTATTTAATGGTGTATTTATTTAATTCATTGTGGCACTTTTAGTCCTCCATAGAAATTAGGCTTCCCCTATACTGCAAAGTTAGACTTTCAACTAATTTAACCTAACAATTTAACCTTTAGCTCCGTCAGTAATGTACAGTTGACCTTGATTAATCCATCGAAACAGATTTTAGATGTGTAAAATAGACTAATAGAAAAATGGTGACTAGAACAATTTAAAAAGTGTGTGTCTTCAGTTTGTGTGTGGTAAAGTCTTTCATAAATCATTCTAGGTTTCTGGAGAAGAAACTGGATTGTGTTCACAGATACATGGAGGAACACAGATCTTGGATCAGTCTGGGTCTTCGGCTTGTCTTCGCTGTAGGTGGGTGACAGCATTAACCTCAGGTCCAGGATCAGGTCTTACAGTACATTGACCTCGGATGACATCATCTGTTACACTCGTGGCTTGTTTGGGAGGATCAGACTGCTTAGTCGAGGAGACTTCAAGTGTGGGTGTGTGAGTGCAGGGTGCTGTCTCTGTATGAGTGTGTGTGTGTGCGTGCAGGGTGCTGTCTCTGTATGAGTGTGTGTGTGCGTGCAGGGTGCTGTATCTGTATGAGTGTGTGTTCCTTTTATGATGACATAAGAGGAACATTTTCAAATCTGAGCGTTTGAGCTTTCATTTTCTTAAAGGCGGAGAAGAATACCCAGGACTTGGTTTACACCCATCAACATTTCTAGCCACTGGGAGACCAAAGGCAGGCTAAGGGGACTCATATTAATGTTAAATAACCTCCTAAAGTGAAATTTTCATGTCATGGGACCTTTAAGACTTATCACTGGTGTGTGGCTTATTAACATTTACACCAGACTAACTCAGTCCATAAAATTATTTATGTGTGTGTGACCTCGGAATGAAAAAAAAGATAACACGTTAGAAATAATCCAGAAGGGATCACCTGACAGGAAGACAGGAAGTGATGTCTACACTCTACAGCATGTCTCACACAGCTCAGTGATGAGATATCACGTCATAACTAGAGAGGGTACAATTTCTGGGGAAATTGTAGGGTGTGCTTGCTTGCGTCGGTTGCACAGGGGTCCATTTTTGAATGACATTTTTACAACTGATATTTCTGTATATTTTATATAAAAATGCATACTTATTATTTATAAAGATTACATAGATTTAAAAGCATTTTTTGCGTCTCATTTACAACTGAAAATACGAGTGAAGTGTAGAATGAAATAGATGTCTTCTCATTTCCCCTGCAAGAGGCAGCCTCATCGTTGAATCAAAACGAATAAATTTGGCAGACCGGTGTAAAAATTGACCTAATCTCTATGATTTAAACGTCCTTTTAAGTTTTTCCCTTCTCGTGATATTTTAAGGAATTTAGCCTACTCATATTGCATTCATTCGTGAATAAAGAACCCCCTTTGAAGATTATTCTACGACGTTACCGGCAGTAGAAGATGGAATCGCGATTCAAACAGTACCATCTGCTAACTGAAAATATGCCCTCAAAAACGTAAATAAGCTTGACATTTATTTAGTGGAAAATCGCTCATTCATAAAAAGCTCACTGGTAGCGATCATTGTCAGTAACAACGCCAAGTGCAATATAGCCCTGTGTGGAGAAGCTTCCCCGGTAAATTGTACTAGTACTACGGTACAGTACTAGTAGACTACTGCTGTGTTCGTTCGTCTTGGTAGCGATTGCGTTGGTTGAATTGGATTCAACGTTCCGTTGTACGGTTTACGCTGAAATTAATTATTTTCATGAACAGATTGACAAAGTTTAGGCTGTGGCAATGAAGTTAAGGTTAGTAGTTACATAGACTTTTGGTTTAAGTAAGGGGAGTGCCGAACATGTTCTGTCGCCGTTTGACTTCCTAAACAGCTGTGTCTCGCGTAGGCTACAGTACAGCGTTTCAGTGAGCAACACTGGTTTGAAACCACAGGTAATGATAAATTCACCCACAAATCGTTTACTTGTAATGTAATGTCATAATAAATCCTACAACGAAAATGTATTTGTGAGGAATGTTTATTTTAACGATTGAAAACAGATGCATCATAGACCACTGTAGTATGTGTTGCCCGGGCAACAGAGGCTAATGTCATGGTGCTAATACTTCAGTGACATAGTAGACTACTGTTTCCGAAAGTAGATGTACTTCCTTAATAAAATCAGCTTATATTGTACATTACACGTCACAATTGTGTGTCATATCACAAAGTAAAATTAGTAAATAGTTATCACCCTGGCCTCTTTGCTTGTGGCGTTTCTGCAGCTGCCTTGCAGTAAAGCAGTTAGCTTAGCTATCTCCCAGAAGTGAGCTGCTAAACTAATGTTTTGCTAGAGGTAGTCACGCGAGTTGTCGTGACGTTAGTGACGTAAGTAGCGTCATTGACTGTGGCTAGCAAGTTAGCCACCGTTAGCTTCACTTTTCGCCACAAAAAATTAATTTCCACTTAAACCATGCAACGGAACGTAAATCACAACAGAAGCAACTCAATCGCTACCAAGACGAAACTTTTGACACCTAGGTTGTCTATGCAGGCCAAATATTGACTGAGTTTTAGGGGGGCAAAAAGAATAATAAAAATAATAAAAATAATATATATGTGAGAGAACAAAGGTTGTGCCCTTGCCGAAGGCAAAGCACACCCAATAAACACGACACATTGATCAAATCTGGATTAATCTATGGTCTTGTTTTCAGGATTGGTTGCTGTGGTGATAGCGGCATGCGTGATCAACTTCCAGCGTGCGTTGGCCCTGCTGGTGCTAACCTTGGCAGCCATGTTCTTCCTGGGCTGGGATTGGCTGATGGATCGCTATGGCAGTCAGCTGTGGAAGAGTCTAGATCCTGCCAAGTCCGTCTTCAACAATCAGTGGGTCTGGATGAGATGGTGAGTCACGCCGTTTTTTCGTCTCTTCCCCCCCCCCCTCTCTCTCTCTCTCTCTCTCTCTCTCTCTCTCTCTCTCTCTCTCTCTCTCTCTCTGTATCTTCACTAGCTGTCCATTATCTAATTTATGATCTCACTGTTTTATAATCAACCAGCATGTCTTCTTCTTTATTATTGTCATCCTTCTGCCTCTCCGTCTGTATCCCCCCCCCTCATCTCCACTCAGGGTGGTGTGTGCTCTGCTGCTGGTGGGGCTGGTGTGCTGGCTGGTTCTGGACACGGCCAAACAAGGAACCCGACAGCTGGTCTCGTTCTCCGGCCTGGTCTTCCTCCTGATCATGGTGCTCTTCTCCAGGAACCCCTTCAGGGTGAGACACACACACACACTCTGTCTCTCTCTCACACACACACACACACACACACACACTCTCTTTATCTCTCTCTCTTACACACACACACACACTCTCTCACTCACTCACTCACTCACTCACTCACTCACACACACACACACATTTTGGAGTTACTGTAAGCAATTAAATTCATTATGCTTCATTGGCATTCATATTCAAGTTAAACATTGTTGCCAGGTGTCGATAAGAAGTCCACAGCAACGAGACAACACATGCAATTACTTCTCTATCTCCCCTTCCTCTCCTTTGTCCACTTTCCCTCCCTCCCTCCCTCTGTCTCTCCCTCCCTCTCTCTCTGTGTCTCTCCCTCTCCCTCCCTCTGTCTCTCCCTCCCTCTCCCTCCCTCTCTCTCTGTGTCTCTCCCTCCCTCTCTCTCTGTGTCTCTCCCTCCGTCTCCCTCCCTCTCTCTCTGTGTCTCTCCCTCCCTCTCTCTCTGTGTCTCTCCCTCCCTCTCTCTCTGTGTCTCTCCCTCCCTCTCCCTCCCTCTCTCTCTGTGTCTCTCCCTCCCTCTCTCTCTGTGTCTCTCCCTCCCTCTCCCTTTCTCTGCTGCAGGTGAAATGGAGGACAGTGGTGTGTGGAGTGGGTCTGCAGTTCCTGTTTGGTCTTCTCATTCTCAGGACGAAGGCTGGTTTCACCGCTGTGGACTGGCTGGGCAAACAAGTAGAGGTACAGTACAGACACACATACACACAGACACAGACACACACATAAACATAGCTCTGGTGTTAGTGATCTTCTTGTCTCTCTCCTTCCATGAATAGGTGTTTCTCTCCTACACTGACGCAGGTTCCAGGTTTGTGTTTGGTGACAGCTACACTGACCACTTCTTCGCCTTCAAGGTATCCTTCAGTCACTCATTCACTCACCCATTCACTCATTCACTCA
The DNA here is from genome assembly GCF_963692335.1 of Osmerus eperlanus. NCBI lineage: Eukaryota > Metazoa > Chordata > Actinopteri > Osmeriformes > Osmeridae > Osmerus > Osmerus eperlanus. The sequence goes on along the minus strand of NC_085045.1, from coordinate 1,543,661 downwards.
CCCAGTCACTCATTCACTCACCCAGTCACTCATTCACTCAACATTTCACTCATTCACTCACTCACTCACTCGTTCACTCACGCATTCACTCATTCACTCACTCACTCACTCACTCACACACACACACACACACACGCACACACACTCACTCACTCACTCACTCACTCACTCACACTCTCTGAATCACACACACACATACTGTTTCTCTCTTTTTTACACACACACACACACACACACACTCTCACACACACATTGAAGGACACCCTGTGTTGTGTTGTGTGTGAAGGTCCTTCCCATTGTGGTGTTCTTCAGCACAATCATCTCCATGCTCTACTACCTGGGGTTCATGCAGTGGCTCATCTTCAAGGTACTGACCATCATCTTCATCGTTATAATTACCATCATCATCGCTCCAGGAAGCTTTTGTGTGGCAGATGGGAAGCCTTGCCTGCCAACTGACAAACTACCTCAATAAATCAGTTATCTGCTGGTTAGTTATGCTTTCCTTGCTTCCTCAGCAGTCAAGGAAGAAGGGCATGTTTTAAAAGACTAAATGATCAAAACTAGATCGAACCGGTTGGATAGATTAGCATAAATAGCTGATGAGCTATTTCAGCTGAAGAGCTGAAATAGCTCATGACCTAACTAAAAAAGAGAGATACACAATATTACATTTACATTACATTTAGCAGATGCTCTTATCCAGAGCGACTTACAGTAAGTACAGGGACATTCCCCCGAGGCAAGTAGGGTGAAGTGCCTTGCCCAAGGACACAACGTCAGTTGGCATGACCGGAATCGAACTGGCAACCCTCGGATTACTAGCCCGATTCCCTCACCGCTCAGCCACCTGACTCCCTATGTTGTCTGAGTACACTAATTGTGTTTTTATAATAGTCCTGGATTTTGTTGTTGTTGACCTGCTTTGAACTTCCTTAGGTGGGATTCATCATGCAGGTTACCATGGGAACTTCTCCGACAGAGTCCATGGTTGCAGCCGGTAACATATTCGTGGGACAGGTGATGACTCCATAAAATATTGATGTGAAAGAAGACTAGTCTAATACACACCAAAAGCTGTCGGGGAAATAACCTCTCTCTCTCTCCCTCCCTCTCCATCCATCCATCCATCCCCCCCTCTCTCTGTCTCTTTCTCTCTCCCTCTCACTCTCTCTCCCCCCCCTCTCTCTCTCTCTCTTTCTCTCTCTCTCTCTCTCTCTCTCTCTCTCTCTCTCTCTCTCTCTCTCTCTCTCTCTCTCTCTCTCTCTCTCTCTCTCTCTCTCTCACACACTCTTTCTTCCTCTCTCCCTTCCCCCCCCCCCCCTCTCTCTCTCTCTCTCTCTCTCTCTCTCTCTCTCTCTCTCTCTCTCTCTCTCTCTCTCTCTCTCTCTCTCTCTCTCTCTCTCTCTCTCTCACACACTCTTTCTTCCTCTCCCCCCCTCTCTCTCTCTCTCTCTCTCTCTCTCTCTCTCTCTCTCTCTCTCACACTCTTTCTTCCTCTCTCCCTCCCCCCCCCCCTCTCTCTCTCTCTCTCTCTCCATCCATCCATCCACCCCCCTCTCTCTCTTTCTCTCACTCTCTCTTCCTCTCTTCCCCCCCCTCTCCCTCTCTCTCTCTTCCTCTCTCCCAGACAGAATCTCCTCTCCTGATTCGCCCGTACATATCCCAGCTGACGAAGTCTGAGAGATCACGCGGTCATGACAGGAGGCTTCGCCACCATCGCTGGTCCGTCCTGGGAGCCTTCATCTCCTTCGGGGTGAGGAAGGGGAGGAGGAGGATCTGTAGGGAGGTAGAAGGAGATGAAGAGGAGGATCTGTAGGGAGGTAGAAGGAGATGAAGAGGAGGATCTGTAGGGAGGAAGAGGAGAAGGAACAGAGAGGTGGAAGAAGGAGGGTTGGAGGAGTAGGGAAGAGGATTGGGGTGACAAGGTCAATTAGAAAGTTTCATATTTAACTGCTAATGTAATGTAAATGTAATGCTACTAAGCACTTGAGATCATCACCTTGACATCATTGACCTTGTACTTATTTGTCTGACATGTCCTAAAACACAGGAATTACAGTCAGCCGGGTGATATACCTTTGGTCATTTCCTTCTCCACCCATTTTGTGTTCAAAGAACACACACACGTACTCAAACACATCTACGCGCGCTGGTGTAATTTGTTCTAATCTAAACCACACACACCTAATCTGTGAGCCAGATCGAAGCGTCTCATCTGCTGACTGCCTCTGTGATGTCGGCTCCGGCCTCCCTGGCCATTGCCAAGATCTCCTGGCCGGAGACCGAGACCAGGACCGTCACAGCCAAGAAAGGCCTCAAGCTGGAGAAAGGTGAGACAGAGAGACACACACACACTGACAGATGTACACACACACACACACTGACCGATGTACACACACACACACACACACACACACACTGACAGATGAACACACACACACACACTGACAGATGTACACACACACACAAGCATGCATCTGCTTTCCAAGGGTCTTCAGGTTGTTAGATGTATCTTTATTTTTCACAATCCTTTTTACTCCTGCCTAAATCTATCCTCCTCCTCCTCCTCCTCCTCCTCCTCCTCCTCCTCCTCCTTCTCCTTCTCCTTCTCGTTCTCCTTCTCCTCTCTCCTCTCTCCTCCTCCTCCTCCTCCTCCTCCTCCTCCTCTCTCCTCTCTCCTCTCCTCCTCCTCTCCTCTCTCCTCTCCTCCTCCTCCTCCTTCTCCTCCTCTCTCCTCCTCCTCTCCTCCTCCTCTCCTCTCCTCCTCTCTCCTCCTCCTCTCCTCTCCTCCTCCTCTCCTCCTCCTCCTCTCCTCCTCCTCCTCCTCCTCCTTCTCCTCCTCCTCTCTCCTCCTCCTCTCCTCTCCTCCTTCTCCTCTCTCCTCCTCCTCTCCTGTCCTCTCCTCCTCCTCCTATCGTGTCTCCAGGGAGGGTAATAACCTGCTGGAGGCGGCGTCTCATGGTGCCTCTTCATCTGTTGTCCTGGTTGCCAACATCGTGGTGAACCTCATCGCCTTCCTGGCCCTGCTGAGCTTCCTCAACGCTGCCCTCTCCTGGCTGGGAGGCATGTTCGACTACCCCGAGCTCAGCTTCTCTGTGAGGACACACACACATATATGTATAAGTACCACACATGATAGTGACTTTACAATAACTTCACCTCTCTTCACCTCTCTCTGTCCTGTCACTCTTCCCCCCACTCTCCCCTCTCCCCCACTCTCTCTCCCCACCCCTCTCTCTCCCCCCTCTCTCCCCCCCTCTCTCTCTCTCCATCTCTCTCTCCATCGTCAGCTCATCTGCTCCTACCTGTTCATGCCCTTCTCCTTCCTCATGGGTGTGGCCTGGGAGGACAGCTTCATCGTGGGGGAGCTGATTGGTCTCAAAACCTTCTTTAACGAGTTTGTGGCCTATCAGAGGCTGGCTGCGCTCATTAAGTTGCGGGAAGAAGGGGCTCCGGAGTACAAGAACGATGTCAAGCAGTACCTGTCTGTGAGTGTGTGAGTGTGTGTGTGTGTGTGTGTGTGTGTGTGTATGTGTGTCTGTGAGTCTGTGTGTGAGTGTGTATGTGTGTCTGTGAGTGTATGTGTGTGTGCGCCTCACTCTTTCTGTGGGTTCAATGCCATTTTTCCACCCTCTGTATTGCTTCAGTTTTATCTGAACTTTGATATTCCAGTGGACTCAAGTTAACTTAAAGAGATTTATGAACGCAGGATGCCAGTAAATTGTAGAACATGTTATGCTAATGAGCTGTTGCATATTTCATGGATGCTGATTGGTTGTTGCATATTTCATGGATGCTGATTGGTTGTTGCATCATATTGCATGAAGACAGCCTGTTTTCCTGCTCCACAGGTGCACTCTGAAACCATAGCAACGTACGCTCTGTGTGGATTCGCCAATTTCGGCTCGCTGGGAATGATGATTGGCGGACTCTGTGAGTTCCGCCCGCTCTGATTGGTCCCTGTGGTGTAACTGTATCAGTGGTGTGTTATTACAGGTTCAATCATTCTCCTGATGTTGGTCGTAGTGCAGCGGTTTAACAACATTGGGACATTTCTATGTCTCTGTTTAGACATTGTTTAGATATGAGATTGCTGTATCATGACAGATAGGGTTTTCATTTTTGTTGTCAAATGTTACAGCTGAATCATTGCTTTGACGTTCCACTAAAATTACTGTGACCTTCCACTAATGTTGCAGGGACGTTTCACCATCGGTTCACTAGCGTTCCACTAGCATTCCTGTGCTGATCCACTGACGTTCCTCTGACGTAGCTCTGACGTTCCATTGACGTTCCTGTGCTGTTCCTCTGACGTAGCTCTGACGTTCCTCTGACGTTCCTGTGCTGTTCCCCTAACGTTCCTCTGACGTAGCTCTGACGTTCCTCTGACATTCCTGTGCTGTTCCCCTGACGTTCCTCTGACGTTCCTCTGACGTTCCTCTGACATTCCTGTGCTGTTCCCCTGACGTTCCCCTGACGTTCCTCTGACGTTCCTCTGACGTTCCTCTGACGTTCCTCTGACGTTCCTCTGACGTTCCTGTGCTGTTCCCCTGCAGCGTCCATGGCCCCCGAGCGGAGAGCAGACATCTCGCGCTGCGCCCTCAGGGCTCTGGCCTCAGGCACTGTAGCCTGCTTCATGACTGCCTGCATCGCAGGTAGCAGGGGTGTGTGTGTGCCTGTGTGTGCCTGTGTGTGTGTGTGTGTGTGTGATCGGTTGTCATTGTTGTGTCGTCATTGTTGTGTTGTCATTGTTTGTGCTTTTGTTTGTGTGTTTAGTGTTGTGTTGTCCGGTTTTGTGTGCGTGTAGGTGTGCGTGTGTATGTGATCAGTCATGTCATGGTTGTGTTGTGCGGTTTCATGTGCGTGTATGCGTGTGTATGTGATCAGTCATGTCATGGTTGTGTGTGTGTGTGTGTTTTTTCAAGGCATGCTGTACATCCCAGAGTTGCAGTGCAGTGACTTTCTGGAGACTCACTTTAACACCACTTCAGCAGTCAACAACACTCAGGTCGTCACCTGCTGCACTGAGCTCTACAAAAGGTACCACAGGTGGAGGTCTTCTGTCTTTTACTCTTGCATTATTTTTCCTTCCTTCATTCTCATCTGGGTCTGTGTGTGTGTGTGTGTGTGTGTGTGTGTGTCTCCTGGTCAGTGTGACTGTGGTCAGCCCCTCCAACGTGACGCTGGGGAGAGGCTACAGTCTGGAGTCTCTCCTGGGCTGCTGCTCCCTGGTGCCCTCCTCTCTCGTCAACTGCACCCTGCTGTTCTGAGAGCAGGAGGAGGAGCAGGAGGATGATGAAGAGGAGGAGCAGGAGGATGATGAAGAGGAGGAGGAGGAGCAGGAGGAGCAGTTGAAGTAAAATAGCAATAGCATGGGGGGTTGGATCAGATAAGCAGGAGGAGGGAGGGAGGAGTGTTAGGGGAGGAGTGGGAGGAGGGAGGGTGTGGAGGGGAGGAGTGGGAGGAGGGAGGGGGTGGAGGTGGTGGTAAGCAAAGCTTTTGAAGCAGATGAGAGCCTTGGCTACATATTTTAGAGTGTTATAATCTGAGTGTTCTAATAAATCATCAATCATATTTTTATACCAGTCTTTGTAAAAAAAATTTTTAAATATATTTAATGTTTATTAAATTAAAATGCTGGCATTACACATGTTTTTCTTTCCTAGATATTCATACATTTATTGTCGCACTTAGGTTTTGAGCACTTGGGGGCGCTGTGGTCTGACTTTTACTACAGTAAATTGTTCAGTTGATTATCCTGCAGCCATACATAAGCAGGCAGGCAGGCAGACAGGAAAATCATTAAAATATAAGGATGTAAGGACAAGCTAGATAATTCCCCATCTCAGAGCAGAGACAAACAAACACACACACACACATATTCACAAACAGACCACTCTTGGATAAAGTCTGACATGGCGTGGTGATTCTTTGTCCCCTTGATTGAGCTGATTATAAAATATCTCCTGTAGAGATGGCTGGTTTGGTAATGAGAGAGAGAGAGAGAGAGAGAGAGAGAGAGAGAGGGGGGGGGGGGTGAGAGAGGGGGGGGTGAGAGAGGGGGGGGTGAGAGAGAGGGGCGAGAAATGTACAAATTAAAACAAATTTTAAAGAATGCCAACCGGGATATATGTACAAGTCTAAATGAATCTGCCCACCATGAATCCTCCTTCCCTCTATTGCTTACCAGTCTGGGCATGTTATTTGAATAGAAACCCAAGGTTGTCAGAAAACACGAGATGGAGAATATTATGTGAGAAATGTTTTAAAGAGGATTCAATACTGATCCATGAACTGTCATAAAGAAGGTCCTTTTAACAGTCCAGGGTTATTGATTACATAGAGTTGTATCCATATACTGTATGTAGAATGAACCCATTAAGCACAGCATTCAGAAAATTGATGCATCGGCCTAAAGTATAGAATGTGGGACTTGCGATTGAAAAGCGTAAAACTGAAAGTAGAAAAGAATCGTTGAATCGTCTCATGGTCGTTTTGGATTTCAAGCCTCAGAAGAGCATATGTATTCACAGTCATGACTTTCATTTACAACTTAATTCCAAATCGTCGCTTTCATACCACAATGGTTGCTTTTAAATTTCCTTCGTCTGACATCTGGACAACCAAATTGTGGCAACATTTGTCGACCGGCTAATTAAACTCTTGATAAACACACAAAACAACCCAAATACCATGTAAGGACTCTACTTATTACCTAATCACTGGCTTTCCATAACACACGTTAATACTGAATGCTCCTTAATTGATGCCTAATAGCTGCTTGACTTCTAATAACACAGCCGTGCGTAGCAGCACGCAAGGAGAAATCAAAAAGGATCATTTGTGTGCCTCAACGCACTCTTACACACTCATGTACACACATGCACACACACATACATGCACACACACATGCACACATGCACACACACGCACACTCATGCACACTCATGCACACACACGCACACTCATGCACACTCATGCACACTCATGCACACACACGCACACTCAGGCACACACACGCACACTCATGCACACTCATGCACACACATGCACACTCATGCACACACACGCACACTCATGCACACTCATGCACACTCATGCACACACACACGCATATACACACACACAAACACACAAAGTACATATTGTCAGTTAGTGCAGTTATGACTTGTTCTCATTGGGATGGTGGTCAGTATTTTAATCCCAGTAAATATTGGTGTTACTGGTGAATACATTTTGTCTGCTGTATATCTCTGGTTGGCTGGTGTATCTGTGCGTATGCATTGATGTTTGGAGTGGGGGTACTAAAACACATTTTCTGTAAATTTGATGACATAATCGTTCCCTTTCTTTCCTCGTCCCTCCGTCTGAGATTCTGCTAACAGAACGCATGTCGGTTGTTTGTTCAGAGAACCATTGTAGACACTTCATTACATTGGGGTGTTTTTGCCATTGTGTGTATACCTAGAAATGTGCTGGGTTTCCCAGTAAAGGCTTGCGTGTCTTCAGGCTAAATGCATGCATTCAGGGATGCGCTCAACCCCCGCTTGTCCAGGTCCCCCGCGGTGAGCTCTGACAGACGGAGCCATCCTCTGTGGTGGAGAGGCTGACCAGGGGGCTGGCTGGGGGGTGTAGACCAGTCCAGACCAGATCAGACCACACCAATCCAGACTAGACTTGTCTGGACCAAACCATGCAGATTATCCTAAAATTCTATAACTATATCTTCTACTGTTCCATTTCCTTGTGAATGAACAAATTAACTCCTAATTCCTGGTCACTTTCTATTTTTACCCTAAATTACACTGGCACCTATTTCTTCCTGCCGACCACTGGAGACCACAGCCAGCCAGGTCTGTCAAATACAAGCCCCTGGTGCTCTCAAACAGTGGTGTTAAAAGTGAATCAAGAGATGGGAGAAAAGTGCATTTTGTTGTTAGGGGTAGTGTGGGGGTTAGCCTACAAGTGTTTACCTGCTTTTGTGCCTGTAAAATGCCCTCCAGTATCTAACTCCCAACACTGGATTGGTTACTTATGTCGCCGTGGCAACGAAGGGTCGTGAGAGATAGAGTGGGGTTCTCGAGGGTCCATTAGCGATCTCCCGCTATAGGACGACAAGCGCCATACCTTGGAGAGGAGAGCTGTGCGTCAGGCCCGCTCAAGGGTCTATTTTCTGCGCATGGTGGTCCACTGTTCAATGCCCGGTTTCACAAAGAACGTTCTAGATCCGGAACGAAGCCGTCATCGAGTCTTGTTGAGAGAAAAGAATGAAAAAGGGAAGCTGGAGTCTGGAAGGGTAAGACTGTTGCCATGTCGTCGTTCATCTTCTGCCTCCTCTGGAGCTCAGATGCATCTGAGATGAGGCTCTGTGTCGAGGAGGTAGACAGGGAAACAGGTCGGCCAACTCTAATCGGGTTTCATCCAAGGGTAGGGTCAATTGTTAGACATGCAAGGACACGCACAGCCGTCACGGGGTGTACAGCAAAAACACGTTTGCAATCCAGTGTGACACACAAAGCGACACACACAGATCAGACACACACACACACACAAGGGTCAATGAGGCTAGGTCTTCGTTACTTCCTGTTGACCATGAGATGGAAACATCTGTTGTGAAATGAAAATGTTCAAAACAAATTTTAATAGATATTTTCAGTATGCCGTGGGCCAGCTATGGAGGAGAACATGACATTTTGCTCACAAATCAGATACTCACCTGTGTCTTAGAAAGCACATGGAGATAACATTTTGATTATGACCTGGTTGTTTTAGTGTCCACAGACGCTTTGGGGTGTTTGGCCACATTACTTAGATTCACATTTCCAGTGTTGATGATGATTATTATTATTGCAAATCCCTTTTCTCAAAATGAAGATTGAGAGACTAATATGAAAATGGAGATTCTACGATGAATCCGAATGCATGGACAAATTGTTCCAGCATCCTGTAGTCTAAGAGAGGCAGGCAAAGTTACAAAGGCGGAGAAACTTTGATGGAACATCACACTCCAGCTTTGCTTCAATCGTACAACTTGCTCACGGCTTTGGCTACAAGTCTGTATATTAGTTGGAATCATCAGGTGCAAGGACAGCGTGAATGTGGGAGTTTTATTTGACCTGTAGCACAGTGGCAATGCTATCACATACACACATTCTGTGTTCATTTCATACATTTCTTTTTTTGAACAAGATTTGACTTTTTAGTAAAGGTCAAAAAGTCATTAGGTTTTCTCAAGAAATTCAGGTTAAAGTGTGCTGGAACAGCAACAGTGCTGGAGTCAGTATAAATGCATTTCTTTTTCTCAAGCTTTATGCATGTAGGCTAACTGTTTACATACAGGTAGCCGACTGGTTTGCTTAGTATAGCCCTATTGGCCTGGGATATTGGCATATTCATTGAACCCAGAATTTTTCTATGAAGAAGAAAGAGAAGGTGTTGTTTTTCGAGACACTTTTCTGAGTTTTTAAATCCTTAGATTTTTAAATACTTGGGAAAACCATTAAAAACTAAATATGAATCATAGCAGATTATTTTGAGAATTGAAAAGAAAAATCTGTGATGGGGGGACAAAACCCTGAAAAAGATAAAGCGATTAAAAACAGCTTTCCAAAGAGCTTCTGAAGGTGAAGGAGAGGATAGGAAGGGAGAAGGGATGGGAGAGGAAGGGGAGAGAAGAGAGGGGAGAGGAGGGGGGAGAGGAGAGGGGGGAGAGAGGGGGGAGAGAGGGGAGAGGAGGGGGGAGAGAAGAGAGGGGGGAGAGAGGGGAGAGGAGGGGGGAAAGAAGAGAGGGGAGAAAGGGGAGAGGAGGGGGGAGAGGATAGGAAGGGGGAGAGAAGAGAGGATAGGAAGGGAGAGGACGGGGGAGAGAAGAGAGGATAGGAAGGGAGAGGAGGGGGAGAGAAGAGAGGATAGGAAGGGAGAGGAGGGGGAGAGAAGAGAGGATAGGAAGGGAGAGGATGGGGGAGAGAAGAGAGGATAGGAAGGGAGAGGAGGGGGGAGAGAAGAGAGGATAGGAAGGGAGAGGAGGGGGAGAGAAGAGAGGATAGGAAGGGAGAGGAGGGGGGAGAGAAGAGAGGATAGGAAGGGAGAGGAGGGGGGAAAGAAGAGAGGATAGGAAGGGAGAGGAGGGGGGAAAGAAGAGAGTATAGGAAGGGAGAGGAGGGGGAGAGAAGAGAGGATAGGAAGGGAGAGGAGGGGGGAGAGAAGAGAGGATAGGAAGGGAGAGGAGGGGGAGAGAAGAGAGGATAGGAAGGGAGAGGACGGGGAGAGAAGAGAGGATAGGAAGGGAGAGGAGGGGGAGAGAAGAGAGGATAGGAAGGGAGAGGATGGGGGAGAGAAGAGAGTATAGGAAGGGAGAGGAAGGGGGAGAGAAGAGAGGATAGGAAGGGAGAGGAGGGGGAGAGAAGAGAGGATAGGAAGGGAGAGGAGGGGGGAGAGAAGAGAGGATAGGAAGGGAGAGGAGGGGGAGAGAAGAGGGGATAGGAAGGGAGAGGAGGGGGGAGAGAAGAGAGGATAGGAAGGGAGAGGAGGGGAGAAAGAAGAGAGGATAGGAAGGGAGAGGAGGGGGGAAAGAAGAGAGGATAGGAAGGGAGAGGAGGGGGAGAGAAGAGAGGATAGGAAGGGAGAGGAGGGGGGAGAGAAGAGAGGATAGGAAGGGAGAGGAGGGGGAGAGAAGAGAGGATAGGAAGGGAGAGGAGGGGGAGAGAAGAGAGGATAGGAAGGGAGAGGAAGGGGGAGAGAAGAGAGGATAGGAAGGGAGAGGAGGGGGAGAGAAGAGAGGATAGGAAGGGAGAGGAGGGGGAGAGAAGAGAGGATAGGAAGGGAGAGGAGGGGGAGAGAAGAGAGGATAGGAAGGGAGAGGAGGGGGAGAGAAGAGAGGATAGGAAGGGAGAGGAGGGGGAGAGAAGAGAGGATAGGAAGGGAGAGGAGGGGGAGAGAAGAGAGGGGAGAGGAAAAGGGAGAGGAGATGGGAAAGGAGAGGGTAGTCCTGTGGGTCTCATTTCCTTAACTAATTCTCATACCTTCTTTCTAGTTTTCTCAAATTGACCTTTACATTCATATCCTGCTTCATGAATAAAAGGAATTACAAATACCAATAAACAACGCCAAAACACACAAACACACACACACACACTCTCCAGGTTTAAGCCAATTAAACACAAAGACAAAGCCACACGTTTAAACATGCACACACTATTTCTTAGATAGATCTGGACAAATTAGTTGACTCCCTCCAGCTGGCTCTCAGGGCTGAGTGAAAGAACAGTGTTCCTGAGTTCATTTCCATGTTTGAAACCCCTCACGCTACAATGATCTCCCTGCCGTTCACCAGCATTTCATAATAGACCTGTCACGTCGGTGTGTGACCTGGTGAACAGGGTCAGGGAGAAACGAGTCTGTCAGGAGAGGAAGATGTGGGAGGGTGTAGGTGATGTGAAGGCACCGTTGACAGGATGTATACACTTTCATTAAATAACCCTCCAATCATCACTGACTTTGACAGACTGCCAGAGAAAGACAGAGAAGTACAGGCCAAGCTGCTCTCTGCCTTTACCACCCCATTCTTCTTTTGTTTCATTTTTTTTGTACTCATGGCACATACAGAACATATTAAAATGGATGTAATTACTTTATAACGGAGAGGGAGAAAGAGGTAGGGAGACCGGCAGAGAGAGGGAGGTGGAGAGGGGCATAAAGAGAGAGGTGGAGAAGTACAGAGAGGTAAAGAAGCAGTGATAGAGAACGATGGAGGGTGCAATGGAAGTAGGTCAGGTGGGGAAGACAGTTGTTTTTCTGGCTGTAATACATTGCTGTCATGCCTATGTCACCTCTCACTCAGTATGGGCAGTAATGGGCTTTTCCATTAGGCTGCTTAACCACTCATCACTACACCGCTGAATGGGGGCCAAAGACAAAATCATTTTTTGTCCGGTAATTGCAAGATTTTTTTCTTTCTCTCTTAACTCACTTGTTCGTATTGTCTCTCTGGCTGAAGAGCTCCTGTCCAGTTTATTAATAGGCTTCAATATTACATTGAGTGTTTAGATATAAAAGGAGGAAAGTGGTTTGTAAGGATGCTTTTTTTCCAAGGATAGAAACCTTGGTTTGATGAGCAAAAAGAAACTTTATGAGGTCTTTTTGAGAAGTTTCATTCAAACTCTGGACTAAAAAGGTCGACGCTCTTCAGAAACCCCTTTTTTAAAGGCCCAAAGGTTCATGGGATAAAACCCATTAAGAACCAAGTGGATGGCCACTATTGTCCTTTACGTGAACCCTTTACTCAGGTAAATAGTTTTACTTGGAATTGAAAAAATGTTTTTAGAAGATTCCGCTTACGTGATTAAACAAAACCCCCTGAAAATTCCTTCCGCGTGATTTGACCATGTCCTTCTTTACATCCTGGCGGGAAGCTACAGTTGAGGGAAGTAATTAAACACCATAATGTATTCCTCATTTTGTACAATCTTCAATTTCTGTTAAATTGGTTTCAATCTTCCTTCGATATGGATGAAATGTAGTGTCCTATTCGTTACGCAAAATGACCCAGAATGACAGATTGCAGACAAATTCCAACAAGAAAAAAAATCTATAATCATCTTAAATATAATATGTGACTGTATGACACTGCAAACTGAACTCTGAGCGATTTCCTGCATCCCTGGTTCATCAGTGACAGTTCATGTACCCTAAATTGACGTCAATGATGACTGCATGACGCACAGTCATCTTACACTTCACCATGGCGCACGGATCAAACTGAACTCAAAACCAAAACACTTCCCCGCAGCATCCTTCTTAACCACCCGTGGATACATATGCACTTTCATGTATCCCAAGACCAATTTTTCCTCTAATGTTTGTTCCCTAATGACTACCATACTCCCGTCTTAGCACACATACTAACAAGTCCGACCTGAACAGAGCGAATCCCCATTTGCGGATCTTCACGGAAACCTGACAAAGGTCGACCAGCGTGAGTGGATATTTCATTGCCGGGCCTCTAATAGCCATGAAGGGAAAATTACTGCTGAGCAAATTAGTTTGGATTGTCGAGGTACTATTTTGTTTTCTTCTTTGAAAATGAAAGGACCAATAAGGTACAGTACATGGCTTGAGCAGACATTAGCAAAATTAGCACAACGCCTCCCACCTGTTCGCTTTCCTCTCCACTCGACCGCAATTTGGGCACATCCGAAGTAACAGGAGAACGAAAAATGCTCTTACTTTGATAATGCCCTCTCCGGACAGAGGAGGAGGAAATTTATCAAGGAAATAACATTGCAAATGGATGCTATTAGCACACGTCGAACATTTTTTGATGTTTACTCTAAACTCTTAACATGGACAACCGTTTTGGAGAAAAAAAATCTTCATTCCAAGCAAACACTACTTTAAAGTTTTTTTTTTCGTGTCAACGGAACATACATCATGCCTACCAAAATAGCGTTTTGGTAAACTCCCTGAACTACCACCATCTCTTTCTCCTAACTCCACTAGTGTATGGGTTCTTAGTGCACAAAGCAGTCACACACAGTTCATTCCTTCCATTCTGACCTCTCCTCCCTATACTAACCCTCCCGTCCTCAACTTGACCTGCCCAATCCTCATTCTCTCCTTATTCCTCACCCCCTACCCTCTACTCATCTCCTACCCACTTCCACACTCCTACGTATTCCCTACACCCTTCCCCATCTCTCCTTCCCCCCTCCCACATATCTCCTTTCACCCTCTCCTTTTCCCATCTCTAAACCAGGTGACCCCCCCCCCCCCTCCTCCAGACTAATTCACCAGGCCTATGGGCTCTCACTGGTCCAGGATACAGCCTCTCCACAGCCGACTGCCTCATTACAGCGTAACAGGCTAATGACATGCAACACTGGTCCCTCATTTAGCTGTTGAACCTGATTAGGCCCTAACAAGGGAAGACCGTGGATGGGGATGCATGTGCACACAGCAGCATCACAATGAAGCTTCACAGGGGGGGGGCACAGGAGGAGTGTGGTATAGGGTGGCACCTGCTGTTCACAGAGGACAGAGAAACAGGACCGCTCCTGCTCTTAGGATATTCATTTGTTCCCGACTCCCATCATCTCAGCAACACCCCTCGGCAGCTGATAACAGGAGCAATGAAAACACACAGCCTGATATCCTGTGATGTAAACACATCCCTAGTGTGAGGAGACAGAGCAACGTCAAATCTATCAGTCTCCATTACCGGACGGTAGTGTCACTGTGACCACGAAATGTTGTACATTTACGGTTTCAGAGGACAGCAGGTAACATTTTAACAAACCTTTATTTAAAAAAAATATATTCAAATATGTACTTAATTCATTGAAAGATAATATATCCTAGTATCATATACGAAAGATAATAGCAGTAAAACTAAACATTTTAATCAAACTTTATTAAAAACAATGCTTGTACCATCTCTCACTTTTTAACTAGCACATGACACGACAACAAGGGTAAAATTATTTCTTGTTCACTCTGCTCCCTCCTTTCCTTTTTCTCTTTCCTTCTATCCTCACGCATCTTTAGCCCCGAGCTCCTCCCCTGGTATCTCAGCACTCCCCCTCCTCCCTTCCTACACTCCCCTCACCCTCCGCTCCAGGACGCGACAGTCCCCGTCTGTGACATCATCAGTCCGCGTCACCACAGGCCTGCCCCCTCCGGCGCTGAACGCCAGGGTCATGATGCAGCACATGTCCACCAGCCCCTCCTGACAGGCCTTCATCCCCGCCGCTAACTCCACCCTGCGGACCGGGTCGCGCTTCAGTGCCGCCTTCTGGGCCACGGAGAACCCCAGCAAGCCCGTCACAACCCGGTCCGACAGCTCCACGTCCAGGTAGGCCGACCCGTCCGAGATGGAGGCTCCGACCCGCCACTCCCCGCTCTTGGCCTGGAGGTTCCCCAGGAGGGTCACGATGAAAGCCTTCACCCGTACCTCCCTAGCAGGCACGGAGGACGCAGCGTCCCCGGACCCCTCGCCCTCCAGGAGGCACAGGTAGGTGAACGGAGGGGAGTCTAGAGTCACATGACCTTCACCTTCTGGGTCTGTTTGTTCCACATGTTCAGGATTCGCCGTTATGGAGTCTAGGGCTGTTGGTTGTGGATTGATCCAGTCCCCCCCCAGCTCTGGTGGTCTGGAGGTCTGGGGTCCAGGACCAGATGCCTGGGGTGTAAGGCTTGATGTCTGGGGGGTTCTGGTGCCTTCTAGTGTAAGGTCTTCTCTGGGGTGTTCTGGTTCTGGAGGGAACAGGGAGTCCAAGTCCTCATCCATGAAGTCATCCCTCTCGTCCAGGAAGTCAGTGGACTCGTTGAAGGATTCTAAATGTTCGTCGTTTCTCACACCAGGAGAACCAGATCCGGACCCCCGGGCATGCCCAGCGATAGAGCTTGTTCTGGGGTTTGTGCCGGCTGGCGGAGTGGGTCTGGCGGGGCTGTCCTGGAAGTCAAGCTCTTCCAGAGGAATATCATCAAAGTCCTCGTCCGGGTGATCGTCCACCCAGTCGGGGGCGCGAGAGGGGTGACTTCCTACGGCCGAGTCAGCCTGGCTCTCGGAGCGATGACTCTGGAAGGATGGCCTTCCGTAGGGGATCGAGGCCTGGTTCGAGGACTGGCTCACGACCGACGCGCTCCTGGAGGAGGCATCACTGTGTGTCCCATACCCGCTCTCCAGGCTGGGCTGCTGTCTCCACTCTGCCCCCCTCTCCTCCTGGTTCCTCCAGCCGGCCTGCTGTTCCCCCCTCTCTTCCTGGGCATCCAAGCTAGCCAGAAGTTCCTGGTCATCCATCTCATCAACCTCTGGCTCCTGTTGGTTTCCTGCCAAACCACCATTTAGAAAACCAGTAATTAATATGTACAGAAATTGAGAGCATGCTGTAGATATATATACTGTATACCTATATATACACAGTATATTCTGTTTTCACATGTACATATGGTTTGTGTTTTGTTTTATGGAAATTGCACCCTAGCAGGTGTGAACTCAATGAGCCACTGAAAAGTTGTTTACCTGCAAGTGGGTGGTTCTCCTGCTCGCCGGCGCCCCTTTGAGGAGGCTCCTCCTCTGGCTGCCCCAGGGCCCTGCACAGAACCCTGGCCAGGCTGTTCCTCTCCGCCAGCTCCTCCACCTCCCCCCCCAGCACCGTCACATTCCCCGGGCCCAGGAGCAGCACCCCAAGCCTGCACACCATCTGGCCGTGCAGCTGCAGTTTCACCCCAGGCCTGAGGAGGGCGCCGAGTGCAGGGATGGGCTGATACTCCATGGCCTCCAGGCTCTGCACACCGTCAGTGATCTGCAGGTAGAGCATGCGAGTGGGTTTGGCCTCCCAGGGACGCTGGGTGATCTGGGTAACGGCCGACACGCCCTCGTTTGTGCAGTCGGTGCCCTTTGCGCGCTGGAGTTGGGTGTATGCGGGCTGGCTGACATCCAGCAGGGAGTCTGCCTGGACACAGAAGCTGCCCCTGAGCTCCGTGTTCTGGGCCCGGGACAGTCCCTCGGGCAGCACTGGGTGGGCCAAGTCCCGCAGGTCAGTCAGCAGCCACTGATCCAACACCTAAAGCGACAGAATCATAAACGTAGGCCTGAAAGAAATTCATTTAAGCTTGGCTTGATATATAGAAATGGCGAGGGTTTTTTTTGGAGAGGGGATGGTGTAAACAAAACCTTAATTCAGCTTCTGAAGTATTTGCAAAAGGAAACTGCCACCAGTATGTGTTTGAAACGAGGCAGGGTCTTCCATCACCTGTTGGTTAAGCTGGTGCTGGGACACTCGTTGCCCGCCTCCTTCCTCCTGCAGCCACTCCACACAGGCTTCTAGCCAGGTGAAGGGTACCTGAACCTGCCAGGAGGACTTGAGCCAGGTCTGGGCCGCCTGGACCGCTCCTTGGGCCGGGGGTCGCATCACTAGGGCTCGGCTGAAGACCGTCACCTATGAGGTGATGATTTTAAACGTTTTAATATTTACTGTATATGAGTATTTATTTTTCCCGGGGGATGTCAGAATAGAATAATGGAATGCAGGATAATATAACACAACTACAAATTATTAATAATAATAATTTTACGTTGGTAACTTGCTGGGTGTGTAGACACACTGGAATACAGTAGCTAGCTAGATAAGGCGCCAAAGCTGTTCGTTGGGGAGGATGGCACTGGCTATCCATTCCCACTAATTTAATTTGCCAAAAAAACAACAGCAAAAACGTTATTTTGCTTGTTCCAGATACAGTGAAATCATAAGCACATACATGCTCCGAAATATGCATGTTGTGAGTTACTTACATGTGATGTGATAGTGTGTTTCTGGGAGTTGAGTGAGACGGGGTGCTACAATTCGGTCAAACTACCTTGCTTGGAGTTACGGAAGATCAACAATATTGGGACCTGCTTGTGTTGCTGTGATTGACTGATGAATTGACCAATGTTTGTGCTTGATAGGTTATCTGGCGTCTTCATCCACCAATCAAAGCCGATGTGCTTTTCAGCGGCGCCAGCATCTCTGGTCTTTGCGTTCTTCTTATTGTGAGACTGAAAAAAGAAGGGGGAGTCCAGCTGCGAGGTGTAGCCATTTCAGGTCTGTTTCGAAGAGGTTTAGTTTTTGATTGTGCAAAGAGGAAAGCATTTTAGCTACACTCAATTACAGGCTAAGGCTATGGTATGAGCGAAATACTTACACGTGTTTATAAAGTGCCACAGAATGTCATTTTGTTGTGTGCAATCAACTGTTCTGCTAGCTTGCTACATCCGGTTACATTCATGTTCGCTAACGACGTTAGCTAGCTAGCAGTAGCCAGTTGTTAGCAATGTTAGCGCTCCTTTAACTAACCCGATTATTACGATTGAAATACGATGATAAATGTTAATTAACTTCAAAGCGCAAGGTATTTATCAGTATATATCATAATGATATCAATATAATTGTCCAAGCGTAGCTATATTCGTCTGTACTTGGCTGCGTACGGACGTGATTGTCGTGTGGTTGCTATCGTGGTTCTAGCAAGCTAGCTTGGTAGCAGCTAGCTAACCAGCGTTAGACTATTCAACAATACGATATCACGCGGATTGATTAGGACTATCTCGTTTATTTTACACAATCACGTGATTCAAAATTATTATTTAATAAAATAAAACAAGTTATTTTGAAACAACTTGATTTATATGGAAACATGGTATTTCGAGGTTGCACAGCCAGCATATTAGTGCTATCTAGTTACTGTAGTAGTAAACCCGTAGCTTCAAACATCGTACCCATGTTATTGTAGTCATACTAACTGGTGTCTCGCTTAAAGGCTATGTTCTAGCTAGTTAACTAGCTAATTTTTTTCTTAAATTATTTTTTCACTCAGATGACTGACGTATCGACTCAAATGAATTTAATTGATCATGTCTTGTCGAATTTATTTGCGAGAGCCTGAAATATACACAGTCGACGTTGCACATCTCTCAGTACTCTCTCGGTGACGCTCGTATCAATCACGGTCGAATAGATTGTTGGAATTGCATACTCTGTCGTGCAAATTAAATACTAATTTAGTAGCCATCTCTGTCTATTACAACGGATTCTAACGTGTTCATGACTCTAACCATCATTATGTTTCCTTGGTAGGTTTGCAGCCGTTCTCTGATACTTGAATAGTTCCGCCCATAACACGCCCATCTCTTCACAATAAATATCGGTACGTGTTGCTTCTCTGGTCAGTCGGGTTCTCCACAGTTTGTGTCGTAGTCGCATTTACAATAACGGTGACATTTCATTTGTCGACAATGTCAATCCACAGACCGACTGACCGAAGCTCCCGCTGTTCTCTCCCCGCCGTTACCTTCTCCCAGGACCGAGGTGCCCGCCCTACTTTACCCGCTGTCAGCCGACAATGGAGACAGAAATTGAGCAACAAGAAGATACGTCTTTCAGCAATACAGAGACCAACGGTAAATTGTGAAAACTGTGAATGCGTTGTTTATATATAAGAACACACAGTGGATGTCAATTGTAATGCATGTAAACGTACTGTAACATGCATCAGTCAATGTTTTGTGATAAGATGACGGCAGATTTTCTGTGTTTTGTGTGTGTGTGTGAGAAATGTCTGCCTTTAGTTCTGATGTTTGGAGTTTTGAATTATTTGAGGAGAAAACAAACCGAGACTCCTGGACAAACGTTGTGTATTCATGTGGGGGGTTTACCTGTGTCAGGTAAGCGTCCGGCGGAGGACGTGGATGAGGAGCAAGCGTTCAAGCGTTCCAGAAACTCGGACGAGATGGTGGAGCTCCGCGTTCTCCTGCAGAGCAAAGTCAGTCCCTCTGTTCTCCTCACACTCCACCAACACGCAGCCTGCCGAACACCTCGGCCGTGCCCTCAGACTTACCTTAGCACACGTCTGAAAGCCTGTTCGGTTTTTCGTTGATGTGCGTAGCTACGCACGTCCAGGATTGGTCGTAAATAATTTGTCTGTAAATATTTTTTTTTTATATAGCGGTTTTTATTTGAATGACTTGCAGTAGTCCACAGAGACAAACCTTGAGCCTTTGGTGCAGTATCATAGTCTTATTCCGTACATTATTGGAAATTCTATTAATGTTATCTGATAAGCTCTTTTTTTTCTTTCAAGTCTTATTCACACATTCTTGCTTGAGTGTAGCATGGGACGACACACCAGTCAATTTACTGCCGTTTGGTGTATTGAGTTAAGCAAACATTTCCAGGCAGTTGGACATTCTCTCTCTCTCTCTCTCCCTCTCTCTCTACTCCGTGCAGAATGCAGGTGCTGTGATCGGGAAAGGTGGCAAAAACATTAAAGCCCTGCGCACAGACGTGAGTACATACTTTATCCTTCCTTCCCTCCCTCCCCCCCTCATCGTGGGGTGGGGTAGTTATTTCCTTCCCTCCCCCATTTTCATGGGATGGTGGGGTCATGGGAGGGTGGGGTCTTCTCTTAACTGCTACAGTCAAGATAGGATGTGGAGGTCCATTTTAAAGGATTTCTGAGCGCACCCACAGTCCTGTAAATGTTGTGAAATGTAGGAATATTCTCCTGCTCCTGTACGATCCCTTTCTGTGGGTGTTACCAGAGAGCACCATCATCATCCAGACAGTTAACTCTGCTAGTCATTCAGAACCACCTGGGCCTAAGCACATGCCCTTTGTGAATCCATTTCCTCCTGTATAATGAGTACTGTCGTTTATAGCTACCAGGCATGATTGATTCTTGACTGGGTCCTTACAAGTAAGGCATGGCCGTCTGTTGTGCCAATGCTAGTAGACTGATTTTGTAGGAAATGTTTGTATATTAGCCACCTGGCCAACTCATTTAATGTAATTACCTCTCTCTCTCTCTTTCCTTCTCTCTCTCTTTCCTTCTCTCTCTCTGTCTCTCTCTTTCCTTCTCTCTCTCTCTCCTTTCTCTCGCTCTCTCCTCCCTGTACTGTCCTCTCCACCTGTCTCCCTCACCTCTTTTCTCTTCAATCTCTCCACCTCTGCTTTGAGAGAATTAAATCACAATGACATACCAGTATAGCCTGTATTATAATGTATTCCTCTTCCCCCCCCTCCCCTCCCTCTTCCCTCTCCTGTTTTTTATTTTGTTTATTTTTGCCCACTTCCTCCTCCTCTGTTGCCCATGTTCTGGATCGCCCCTCCTGCGCCCGCCCACCTGACACCCTGGTTGGCCCCGCCCATAATCGTGCCCTGTCCCTAAATGGGCGCCTTACTTGATTGACATCTGTGTGCTCGAATGGCCCTGGCCCCTGCCCATGCCACGCCCACGGCCCATGCAGTTCAATGCCAGTGTGTCAGTCCCAGACAGCAGTGGGCCTGAGCGGTATGTCCCTAAGCTCCTCCCTCTCACTGCCTGACTACAGGAAATAAACAAAATTTAATTTGAAATGAATAAACAATCCTGCCTTTGTTCAAGTCACAGTATTTCAACCTGCCTTTTGGTCTCTAGTGACAATATCAATGTCCGAAACTGCCTCTTTGATATGTCTTGTAACACCATGTTAAACCTCCATTGCCTCCATTTTGAATTCAGCCAAGGTTATACGACCTCAGTGTTACCGTTAGACCTATGTAGTCTGCCTTTGTTCCAATGCCAGTATTTTAATATGTCTGTGTTTTATTTCAGTGACAGCCTCTCTCTCTCTCTCTCTCTCTCCCTTCCACACTTCTCATCCCACCCTCGTTCTCCCCCGCCAACCTCCCCCCTTCCTCTCCGTCAGTCAGTGTACTGGTCTCTTAGTCTCCCCCCCCCTGCTCTCCTCCTGTCTGGTGATGGCCCCATAGTCTGTGTAGTTGGCCCTTCCCTGTTGGTCCACTGCTAGTGTGTACAGTCAGACTCCTAATTCAGCACACCTGCTCCTCCTGCTCCTCCTCCTCTGTGCCAGAGCAGTGAGAGCTCAAATGTTGTCCCGTCTTTCTCCTCTCGCTCGCTCATCTCACCTGGGAGGGAGGGATCACTCTCTCTCACCTCATGTCTTCTTGCCCTCTGCCCCCCCCCTCCCCCGACCACCCCCTCCAGCAGCTGCAGAGTTGGCCCCTGGCTCTGCAGAACCCCTCCCAACCCTGTCTTCATCCCTCCCTCCATCTTCCTCCATCTTTCACCCGTCCCCTTGTTTTCATCTTCCTGCTAGGCTTTGACACTGTCACCCTGTTCTGTGTCATCATCCTCCTCCTCCATGTGTCTGCTGTGCCGCAGTTGGTTAGACAGCTTGAGTCTGGCACCCTCTGTGCTTCAGACCGCCAGCTCCCCCCTCCTCTCCTCCCCCCTCTCCCCCCTCCTCCCCCTTGTGGTCACACCACCACCCACTCTCTTTCTTTGGGTTCTGTTGTTGTTGTTTTGGTTGGATACTTTTATTTTTGATTTTGTCGCCTATTAATTCTTCAGACACAGTTTATTTTATAATAATTTTGAACGGGTGTTTCCAAAACTGCCTCTTACTTTCCCATGTTGTCGTTTTGGTTTGGAACTGGTATAAAAGAACTGTTTTTTGGGGGGGTGAAAGGAGTTTGGTTCTCCTAACTCCTCCCAAGTGAGGTTAGGAGAAGTCATCTGTGTAACCCATTTGACTGGTTCTGAGTTGAAGCTTCTAGCGCTTTCTGTGGGCATTGAATTTGGAGGGAAGGGAGTTGAGGGAGTCGAATGCTATAGCTCCGTCACTGTTCTAAAATACGCTTGTCTCTCCCCTCTCTCTTGGCACCATTTTGATTGGTCCTTGCGACGATTCCTTGCGTTGTGATTGGACGGGTGCGCAGCATCCTGAGCATCAGTGCGGATATCGAGACGGTGGGAGAGATCCTGCTGAAGATCATCCCAACCCTAGAGGAGGTCAGATCCACTCTCTGATTGGTCCCTGCTTGTTGTTCTTGACATATCCTCTGCTGTGATTGGCTCAGCGTTTGTCAGCTGTCCCTAACCATGCGCCCTCATTGGTTCCCTCCCAGTACCAGCAGTACAATGGGATGGACTTTGACTGTGAGCTCCGTCTGCTCATACACCAGAGTCTGGCAGGAAGCATCATCGGAGTGAAGGGAGCCAAGATCAAAGAGCTCCGTGAGGTACACACGCACACACATCACCTGCTTATAGAACATTCTATGTCTATCAAAAACAAACTGGTGGAAAAAAATATTCCATTATTTATTTTTTCTTCTCCATGTTTCTTTGTGGTGGTGGTGTGACTGTCTGCCCTGTGTTTCTCTCCCAGAACACCCAGACAAGCATCAAGCTCTTCCAGGAGTGTTGCCCCCAGTCCACCGACCGTGTGGTGCTGGTCAGCGGCAAGTCTGAGAGGGTGGTGGAGTGCATTAAGATCATGCTGGAGCTCATCGCTGAGGTGGGTGTCTCTCCTCCACCCTGCTGGGGGCGGAGCTTCAGGAGCGGGTCAGACCAGCCTCTCTCTTTCTCCATCTTTCTCTCTTTCTCCATCTATCTCTCTTTCTCCATCTTTCTTTCTCTCTCACTTCATGCTTTCCTCCCACCTCTCTCCAGGCTCCCATCAAAGGTCGCGCCCAGCCTTACGACCCCAACTTCTACGACGAGACCTACGACTACGGCGGCTTCACCATGATGTTCGAGGAGAGGGGGGGCGCGCGCCGGCCTATGGGGGGCGGTGGGTTCCCCATGCGGGGGGGCAGGGGCGGAGCGGGCGGCTTCGACCGGATGCCTGCCAGCCGGGGGGGCCGTGGGCCCATGCCCCCCTCCCGTAGGGACTATGAGGAGATGAGCCCCCGTCGGGGCCCCCCGCCACCCCACCCAGGCAGGGGGGGCAGGGGAGGAGGCCGGGGACGTAACATGCCCCTTGGGCCCCCGCTCAGAGGGTAAGACTCTCTGGGTGTCCTGTGCCTCCACAGCTCTCTTCCTGCTTCCTCCTGGTCGTGCTTCATCCTCATGGCTTGCTTTGTCACTTCCTGCTCTCTCTGGATTTGCATGAGGGAAGTGTGTTGTTGGAGGACGCTATGAGGAGTCTTTGCTTCGCATAGCGTCACTTTGCTTGTGTACTGTGTGTGTGTGTGTGTACGCCTCATTGTTCATGTTTGTGTACCATCTCCATCTTGTCCACAGAGACGATCGTTTCTCGTCCTATGACTCCTACAGAGGCAGCTCAGATGACAGGTCAAGGTAAGTCTCTTCTGTTCTGCCCCGGAATTGCCCCGTACCCTGCGACAGCCCCCGCCGCTTGCCCTGAGCTGCCCCCCCCACTCACCCCTACCCTACGATCCTGGTCCTAACCCAGTTTTAGATCCTGTCCTAATCCAACCCCAGGCAATCAGCCTGGGCACTGGTTGGTGCGTCTACAACATTCCATCAGTGTGGATGTCTTCACTATATGACTGACCGACTAGTGTGTTGGGTTGTTCACAGATAAATGCTGCCATTAGAACCGAGCAGTTTCTTGAATAATCAATCTGTTTTCTTCTTCTCCCGTTCTCTCTCTCCTCCCCTCTCTCTCTCTCCTCCCCTCTCTCTCTCTCTCTCCTCCCCTCTCTCTCTCTCTTCTCCCCCCCCTCTCTCTCTTCTCCCCCCCCTCTCTCTCTCTCTCTTCTCCCCCCCCTCTCTCTCTCTCTCTTCTCCCCCCCCTCTCTCTCTCTCTTCCCCCCCCCCCTCTCTCTCTCTTCTCCCCCCTCTCTCTCTCTCTTCTCCCCCCCTCTCTCTCTCTTCTCCCCCCTCTCTCTCTCTCTTCTCCCCCCCTCTCTCTCTTCTCCCCCCCTCTCTCTCTTCTCCCCCCCCTCTCTCTCTTCTCCCCCCCTCTCCCTCTCTCTCTCTTCCCCCCCCCTCTCTCTCTCTCTCTCTTCCCCCCCCCTCTCTCTCTTCTCCCCCCCCTCTCTCTCTCTTCCCCCCCCCTCTCTCTCTCTTCTCCCCCCCTCTCTCTTCTCCCCCCCCTCTCTCTCTTCTCCCCCCCCCTCTCTCTCTCTTCTCCCCCCCCTCTCCAGCAGTGACAGAAGAGGCAGACCAGATCGCTATGGCGATAACATGGTTAGTGACCCTTGAATAAGCGCACGCTGGGCTGCTCCTGGCATCCGATTGGCTGACAGCACAGTCACTGACACACACTAGGGAGCTGTCAGACAATGGTCATGATTGTGGTAATGACTCTAGAAACCAGGACCATAATGGTCATGATTGTGGTAATAACAGTTAAAACAGGACCGTAGCTTACCACAAACCAGTATCCCTGCATGGTTACTTAGCGCCACGCTAACCTCCTCCGACTTGCATGTACGTACCTCTTACCCCCCCGTCCTGGTTGACCAATCATCTCAGTGCCACGTCTTTGAATGTCTACATCTTGGCTGTTGGACACGCGTCCTCGACGTATTTGAGATGACAAAATACAAACCCCTGCCCCCTCCTCCCTGCCGGTTGATTTTCACGGTCATCCTTTTTTATCCCAGTTGCCGGGGGTGGGGCTCGGTGGCGGTTGCCAGGTGACGATAATAACGCTTTGTTGACAGACGGGCGTGCTCTCCGCGAGCTGGCAAGATACTGCCCTCGGTTGCTCGGCAACAGGTTTTTGAATTGCCTGTTGCCCTGGTGACTGAGGAGCAGCTGAATAGCAGGTGAAAGCGATGGAGGAAGAGGAGGAGGGGAGAGAGGTTGGATGAGGAGAGGAGGAGGAGGAGGGGAGAGAGGGAGGAGGAGTCTAGAAGAGAACATTGGGGTTTATGGAGGACGTGTCCTTTGGACCTTCAGTCTTCAAGTGGCAGCCTGCATCCATCTGTTTACAAAGACCTCCAGGAATGTATTTATTCTCTGAGTGAACCATGTCTCTCTCTCTCTCTCTCTCTCTCTCTCTCTCTCTCTCTCTCTCTCTCTCTCTCTCTCTCTCTCTCTCCTTCTGTTTCTACAGGGTGGAGGTGGATATGGTGAGTTCTGACCGTTTCTCTCTGTTTCTTGGTACATGCTGTTCACCAGTTCACTGAAATAATTTGTTAGTTTTATTTTGAAGCAGGAGCTGTTTTTTAATTTATTTTATTGATTTATGTGTTTTTTTCTTTTTTTTTCTCCTCCCTTTCGTCCCAACAGACAACAGCTCTTCATGGGACTCTTACCAGTCAGGTGAGTCTCTGAATTCAAATCAGCTAGTGATTACAAAATTAATAAAATGCTTTATGTGTGATGTGTCAGCACTCTCATTCTCTGAAATGTCTGTTTCTCCACCCTTTCCCTCCATCTCTTCTCTCCCTCCATCTCTTCTCTCTGCCATGCAGGTGGACGTGGGTCCTATAATGATATGGGTGGACCAGTCATCACCACACAAGTGACAATCCCTAAAGATGTGAGTCTGACACACACACAGTAACGGCACATCCTTCTGTCACTCCCATCGTAACCTATGAGTACCCTTGTGAGACAAACACACCACCCACATGCGCTCTCACACACACTCCCACATGCGCTCTCACACACACACACTCCCACATGCGCTCTCACACACACACCACCCACATGCGCTCTCACACACACACCACCCACATGCGCTCTCACACACACTCCCACATGCGCTCTCACACACACACCACCCACATGCGCTCTCACACACACTCCCACATGCGCTCTCACACACACACCACCCACATGCGCTCTCACACACACACCACCCACATGCGCTCTCACACACACTCCCACATGCGCTCTCACACACACACCACCCACATGCGCTCTCACACACACCACCCACATGCGCTCTCACACACACACACTCCCACATGCGCTCTCACACACACACCACCCACATGCGCTCTCACACACACACACTCCCACATGCGCTCTCACACACTCCCACATGCGCTCTCACACACACACACTCCCACATGCGCTCTCACACACACACACTCCCACCTTCTGTAGTCCCCTCCATCTCCATAACATGTCCGCCCCGCTCCTCATGTGTGTGACTGACTGTGACTCTGTGACTCTGCCCCCTAGCTGGCAGGATCCATCATAGGTAAGGGCGGCCAGCGCATCAAGCAGATCCGTCACGAGTCCGGGGCCTCCATAAAGATCGACGAGCCCCTGGAAGGTTCCGAGGACCGCATCATCACCATCAGCGGAACCCAGGACCAGATCCAAAACGCCCAGTACCTATTGCAGAACAGGCAAGTACCGGAACAAGCTCCTATGAGTGAGCTTACCCACCTCTCCTGTCTTTCCTTCTCTTTTCTCTTGCACTTTCTCCCTCCATCTCTCTTCTCCTTCCTTCCCCTTGTCATAGACTTGCAACTTTTAAATATGAAAATATGTAGATGTGAGTGAATATGTATATTGTTCCTCTACTATACCCTTTTTAACATCTCTCTTATGTAGATCCTCTGTTGCCTGTCTTCTGTCCTGACTAACCCTCTCCTCCCCTGCTCTCTGAACCTAGTACAAAGCTTCCTGTTACATGAAATGGCTGTAAGCTCAGAATCCAATCACTCAAGTATTTTTTTTTAAAGATCCCCCTGTAGTAAACATCAAGAGGTCAGTACTTAAAGAGAGCTTCTTGGGGATGTTTGGAGAGATTCTCTCCTGATTGGTGTCGGTGTTTTGACGACGTCCAGAGCCGTTTCAGTGTGATCTAGGGAGCCGGTGCTTTTCCCTGCCTGCTGCGGTCTGGAAGACTAGTGATTTTGTTGTTTTTAGTTAGATGAAATGACAACAAATCACAGTCTGCCAAACGGCACAGGCTCCTCCTCTTCTGTCTCCCCCGGCAACCGTCGAGCGTTCAGTTTGTAGTTTTTTCTTGTTTTCCCTCTCTCTCTCCGTTTCCTTCCTCGATGCCTAGATGCTGTAGAACGCCTCTGTGTGGTTATCGCCATGGTTACTAACCCTTACCTCCCTTCCCTCCTTCCTCCCCCCAGTGCGCTGCACCTGCTCGGACACCAGGACTAACTCCCCCCCTGCCACCGACGCAGCCCATCCTCCTCTCTCTCCTTCCCTCCCTCCCTTTCCCTGTCATGCCCCCACCCCCCCTACCCTTATACTGCTATATATATCTTCATTGACTCCTGTGAATTTTCTTTTTATTATTTTTTTTTGTGTGTGTTCTTTCTACTCTTGTATTCCAGTGTGAAGCAGTACTCTGGCCAGTTCCTCTAAGCCAGGAGACCTTCCCCTCCTTCCCTCAATGCTCATCCCCCCCCCCTCCAGCTTATTGTCCTGGTTTGTGGGTTTACCGATATTTTTTCTTTTTGGGAATTTTATTTTTTTATTTGTATGAAGATGAAGGGGGAGAAAAGGTCCGACATTCCTGTACTTTTAAAAATGTAGATGTGCAGCATTTCCTGTGTAGCTTTCTGCTTCTCAGTCCATCTTACTGACCTGAGCTAAAACATCTGGAGCGCTCTGTCCTGGCAGACATGAACATACCCTTTAGTTGTTTTTTTTTGAATGGGTTTGTTTTGTAGTGTGTGTATGTATGTGCGCGCGTGTGTGTGTTTGTGTCAGTAGAATAAACCAGTCCTCTGAGTGTGTGTGTGTGTGTTCTCACTCTGTATATCAGTAAACCCACATGCGGCCTCACCCCCCCTCGCCACCATCACCATTCAGTGGAAAGTGCAGAATGTAGGCTTTTTTTTCTTGTAAGAAACATTTTATGATTTTAAAAAATAAATGTAGGAAATCGTTCTCCTGCGTCGTGTTTTTCAGTTTATTGATGGGGGAGGGGGGAGGAGGATTTATAATAAACAAATCTGTGAAATTACAGCATCTAGTCAAATAAATTCTTTGTTTATGAACGAATATATGACGTTGAAAATGTTAAGATAACTTTCTATTGTCCTCTTGTTATATGGACATGTGTAGTGCTGACGTTCTGCTCGTGCATTTTACCTGTCATGCTTCCGACTATACTCAGCAGTTGAGTTCACTGTCAATTGTAAACCCATGAATAAAGATGTCACTTTTTACCAGACCCCGCGACTCACATTTTGAAAATAAAAATGTTTAAATGTATTATATCGTGTTCGGTACACCTTTCTGTTGCGCTAGGACCTGATCAAACTAAGGTTGCTGCCAACTATGCGCCATTCAAATATAAGTCTACTGTGTTTACATCTAAATGTGTCACAGCTATTTATCATACCTATCCGTGTTAGTGTCGCGTAGTTCAGACTTATAGCATTATTTATTGGTATAAATCGGACGGCATTATTTATGGGTATAAATCGGACAGCTTTTTTCCCATTTATGCTATGACGGAACTAACGCTCCGACAATAAGACGCTCTGATTGGTTCAGAGTGTCAGACCCGGATATATCTTATTTACCGCTAATGGTAACGTAGCCAGCTAAAGAGAAGTCGGACGTGTTGTGTTATATCAGAAACTTTGAGTAAGTGTTTTCACCCTGAAATCTAAGTGACAAACCTAAATCCAAACAGTGTATTTAAAGGAATTACATTCAGGCCGGAGGTTCTATATATTTTTTATTTGGTATGCAGCAACACGTGAATTGAAGTCAATTGGAAGTAGGTTATGTCCCGTAGGATTTCAACAGTTGAAGGAGCATTAAGAATGTGCCCATAAACCATATATGTTGTGTGACCGTAGTTTCCACTACCATCAGAATCATCGAGAGAATTGAGGGGTTAGCTAGTTAGTTCCCAACTGTGTGACTGCATCGCAATATGCGACCCAATCAAACGGTCTCATAGCTAAAAAACTATTTGTCTTCCACAACAGCATGCATGACTCCGAATGAAAACAGGAACGTATTTAGCTTAATAAAAGGAGGGTGCTTATTTAGGTTCAGGTGTGACTGGTGTGACCGCTCTCCCGTTGTAAGATGCTTCATAAACTCGGGGCATGGCCCTTGGATGTCTTCGCAGTGGCAACGAAGCTTCAGCCACCTCTCCCTCCCAGGGAGTCGGGCGAGTTTGTAGCAGAGAGCAGCAAGGACGTGCGGGTGGAAGAGGAAGGAGTGCGGCGGGTGGCCGAGATGCTGTACGCCCTGAGAGACAGCGAGGAGCTCACAGCAAGCGCCTGGAAGAAAGCCAACCCTCTGGCTCCTGCCCCTACCTCCGACCAAGCCCTCAACTGGGTCTTTGTGGTGGATACCATGAACTTCTCCTTCTGGCCAGAGCAGAAGGAGCAGCAATGTGAGGTCACCCATAAAGGGACTACTTACCGGGGGTACATGACCCTGTGTGCTGCCATCACCAGGGCGATGGACGAGGGTGAGACTGCTCACTCCAGAACTGCCTCTTCTGACCACAAAGCAGTTCATAGACCCCTCTGTCTGTCCAGGCTGTGCATGTATAGTCCATCTGCTACAAGTTCTACATGTGTTGGTCATCCCTGGAGCTATGAAAGAGAGTTAGGCCTGAGGCCCCTTTTTTCAGTCCTACTGTTTAAACCGATAATCAAATGAACACATCACAAAATGACCTGTTTCCTGGGTTACAGTTGCTAAGACTTCTGTCCTTATCAATCACCTGCCCTCTTCATCCCTCTCCGCCTCTAGGTATACCCATCACCGAGCCCTCTTACTTCTCCCAGATCAGTGTGGAGGACTTGAGCCGTGTTCTGCGGTCGGACAACGCCAGCCCCATGCCCATGCTACGGGAGCGCCACAGGGTGCTGACCGAGGGCGGACGCGTCCTGATGGAACACGGAGGAAGCTTCCGGAGCTTCATAGGTCGGGCGGGGAGCGACGCCCGCAAGATGGTGGAGCTCATCGTGGACAGGCTGCCCTCGTACAGAGACGAGGCCGTTTACGAGGTGCAGTAAAAACTAGGACTTTGACACAGGGTGACACAGATTGCGAAACTGACTCGGAGGAAGTGATCCCAGAGCTCCCTCTGCTGGTGAAAGACAGTAGTCTTCCCAACAGTAGACCACACACTGTACCTCAGACAATGTTGAGAGGAAAACGTTTAACATATCACTTGGCTTTCATGCTATCCATAGTTACCCCCCCCCCACACACACACACACACACACACACACACACACACACACCAGTGTCCTTTTCAGCCTGGTTTTAAATGTGTTGTTGAGAAGAAGGTCATCCTCCTGCAGGGCCTGAGGATCTCGTTCTACAAGCGAGCCCAGATCCTGGTGGCCGACTTCTGGGGCATCATGGAGGCGAGGGGGGAGGGGGATATCCCTAACCTGGACTACCTCACCATGTTCGCAGACTACAGGGTACCTCAGGCCCTCGTTTACCTGGGAGCGCTAAGCTACTCTGACACTTTGATGGAAACCCTGAAGAAAGGTGTGTGTCTGTGCGTCCATTTTGTTTTTCCATAGCAGTTTACCTTGCTGTTTGTGTATGTGTCTTTATAGTGTACCATTTATGCTTTCGCTTAAGTATCTCACTGTATGTGTGTGTGTGTGTGTGTGTATGTTAAACTATTTGCTCCTGTCCTTCTGGTTCCCAGGTGAGCTGCTGTGTTCAGGGGACCGAAGAGAGGTGGAGATCCGTGGATGTTCCATCAGGTGTGTGGAAAGGATCAGGGCCCACCTTGCCAGCCTGGTGGAGCAGAGAGATGGACAGAGCTGCAGCATCAACTCTGCTGTCATAGACTTCTACCTGTGGCCGTACGCTAAGGAGCACCACCAAGAGATGGCTCACATTCCGATACACCACACACGCTGTGTATACTACTGAATAAATAAATAAACTGGTTGGAAATAAAAACGTGTGTTTCAGTTAGTATTTCTTGGATTTGATTCAGTTTAGTTTGGTTTAGTAATCAGGTAAAAACAGTATTATGTCCATCACCAGGCGGCGCTGTTGTGATAGCCAATTCCTTTTGCTCTTCTTGGACACAAAAGCTGCTGCTCTCTTCGACTCAACAGCTCGGCACGGCGGTTTCCCAGGCAACGGAAGAAAGACAACAAAACGGAGCAGGGAGAAATTGACTGGAATAACTGCGAAAGTTTAAGATCTTTTGACAAGTAGAAACTTGTCGAGTGCCGATACAGTAGTTGTTCCTTACTGCATTTACTAATGTTAACTTATTTTACAAGTTGTGTAAGGCAAAAAACAAACGAGAGAGATTGAGATAAGCCTGCCGGACAAACCATGACACGCGTTAGTAAACTGCCTGGACATGACTTCATTATTGGGGAAAGAAAGTAGTAATACGAGTTAACAAGCTCCAGTTTTGTATCCTGCGTGCCTGCACACTTTTCAGTCGTGATGGGTGAGGTGTGTGTGCGGGTTGCGGTTCGGGTCCGGCCGCTGCTGCCCAAAGAAGTTCTTCTCAACCACCAGGTGTGTGTGCGCGTTGTTCCTGACTCAGCCCAGGTGATGTTGGGCGCTGACCGCACGTTCCCGTTTGACCACGCTCTCGGTCCAACATCCCGGCAGGCCGACGTGTACGAGTCCTGCGTTAAGCCGCTGCTAGGACAACTGATTGAGGGCTTCAATGCTACGGTGTTCGCCTACGGCCAAACAGGCTCCGGGAAGACATATACACTTGGCGGTGGGCATGTCGGTATGTATGTATGTATGTATGTATGTCATAAACCGTACAATTCATTGGTAATTACAAGAAGGATGTCTACAATGTTTGAACTCCTTCTGTCTTTGTCTTGGTCTGTCCAGCCGCCGTACAGGAGGAGGAGGCGGGGATCGTGACTCGTGTTGCCCACGATCTGTTCGCTTTTCTGGGTGAGAAGAGCGAGGTGGACGCCTCTGTCCGGGTGTCGTACGTGGAGCTGTACCGAGAGGAGCTGCGGGACTTGCTGGAGTTGCACACGGAACATAAGGAGCTGCACGTCAGAGAAGACGACCGAGGAAACACAGGTTAGGTCACACACACTTTACTACAACCTTGTGTGTTGTGTTGTTATGAGGTAATGTCATGGACATAGGAACCGGAGTGTTTGTAGGTAGTCAGAGCACGTGTGTGTGTGTTCCAGTTGTGGTGGGCGCCAGAGAGACGGTGGTGACCTCGGCCGATGAGCTGCTGGGCGTGCTGGAGGCGGGGAACGCCCTGCGCCACACCGGCTCCACCCAGATGAACGAGCGCTCCAGCCGCTCGCACGCCATCCTCACCCTGCAGCTCACCCAGCGTCGCCGCGACGACACGCTCTCCTCTAAGCTCCGCCTGGTGGACCTGGCGGGGTCGGAGAGGGCCGGGCGCACCGGCAGCACGGGCCGGCGCCTCAAGGAATCAGTCCACATCAACACCGGCCTGCTGGCCCTCGGCAACGTCATCCGCGCCCTGGCGTCCGCCGGCGCCGGTCGCCGCGGCAACCACGTCCCCTACCGGGACGCCAAGATCACGCGGCTCCTCCGGGACTCTCTGGGAGGCTCCGCCCACACGCTGATGGTGGCGTGCGTGAGCCCCTCCCACCACAGCGTGGCGGAGACGCTGAGCGTGCTGCAGTTCGCCTCGCGGGCCCAGCACGTCCGGAACCGGCCGGGTGCCAGGGGGGCGTGTCCGGGGTGGGACCCGGGCGAGGCCCGCGTGGGGGAGCTGGAGCAGGAGGTCCAGACGCTCAGAGAAGCCCTGAGGGACAGGGCCAGAACCAGACATACCAGCCAGGAAGAGCCAGACAGGAAGTCCAGGAGGACGGAGGGGGAGGAGTCACAGTTCCGCTGCTTGGCCCAGGAAGCTGCGTTCCTGTTGGAGGAGCTTCAAAGGTCCGCCCACAGCGATGACGCGCTTAAGCGTCTGCAGGATTGGCTGGAGAGACACAGGGAGCTCAGCCAATCGGAGCAGCCCGCTGGGGAGGCCTGGGGAGATGATAGGGGGGAGGGCAGGGGTGAGGATAGCGGGGAGGGCAGGGGTGAAGGCCAGCACATCACCATCCTGCAGCTCAGACGTGAGCTCAGGAAGTGTCAGGTACTGGAGACTTCCTGTTACAGACAAGCATGCTGCTCCTGTTCAGTCTGACTATGTGCTCCTGGGAGTTTTAATTCTGTCTCTCTCTCCCTCTCTTCCTCTCTCTCCCTCCCTCTCCTTCCCTCTCTCCCAGGAGGCGCTGGCCGTAGACGAGGCGGTGTTTGAGCAGAAGGAGGGGGAGCTGAGGGAGGTGCGGAGGGAGGTGCAGAGCCTCCTCCAGGAGAGACAGAATCAGCTGCGGGCCCTGGAGGAGGAGAGGGAGCACAGACGTATCCAGGTGAGAGGAGGAGAGGTGAGGAGGAGAGAGGAGGAGAGGTGAGGAGGAGGAGAGGTGAGGAGGAGAGGTGAGGAGGAGAGGGAGCACAGACGCATCCAGGTGAGAGGGGAGAGGAGAGAGGAGGCGAGAGGAGAAGGGGAGAGAGTGTTGACAGACGCATGACGTGTGTGTGTACGTTGACAGAGTGACCGGCTGGTGGAGCAACAGCTTCTGATCGATCGTCTCCGTGGCGACCTCCTGACCTCCAGAACCACGACGTTGGGGGTGTCGCTGGTAGCAGGGGATTCTGGGAGCTTAGCACCCAAGAGGCCTCACAGTGTGCCCCTCCTAAGCCAGGGTCACAGCAACACCCGGAAGGTAGGGGTCCTGTACATCTCTACCTCTGTGTGGTGTGTGTGTGTGTACCTCTGTGTGTGTGTGTTCATGTGTAACTGTGTGTGTGTGTGTGTAGATCCACACCAGTCCTCCAGCCTACTCCCTGGAGAGGGTGCTGGCAGCCTTTAAGACCCGCAGCGCTCTGCTCCTCGCCCAGATAGAGGAGCAGGATGAGGTCCTCACACAGCACCTCCTGGAGGAGCAGAGGGGAGAGGAGGAGGAGGAGGGAGAGGAGGAGGAGGAGGGAGAGGAGGGAGGGAAGAGATTCAGGTGAGACAGGAGGAGGGAGGGATATGATTCAGGTGAGACTGACTGACAGATGATCCCAGACTGACTGTCAGGTGGGTTTGTTTGGTCTGGGTCAACTCTAGGAAACAGAACCTCAGTGTTCGACCCGACTCTGACCCTAACAGGCGTTCGATGAACCGCACCTGGACGAGCAAACAGAGAACGACCCAGAACCCGGGTTCACACCAGAACCTCGAGATACGACCCAACCTACCTCCGCTGACAGGTGTCCCTGCAGGTACAAACAAGCAGGCGCTGTCCAAAAAAGTACATTTGATCAATTAAAACAAGTATTCAAAACACACTGGCTCAGTTTCCCAGACATGGATTAAACCTAGTCCTAAAGTAAGAGAAATGTTTTAAATCTAGGGTTAAGCTTAAACCATGTCTGGGGAAACTGGGTCATTATCTGTCAAATCTATGACGAAACACAGACTTGGCTGTGCAATGTCTTCCAGGCTGGGGTGCATGTTGACTTTTCTGATGGTCAGGGGGGGGGGCTGTGTGACCCTGTCTGTCCAGGTGCTGAGGACCACGATGGACAGAGTCACAGGGAGGCGGGGCTACGAGATAGCCACACCCAGAGGCGGATCCAGGAGCTGTCTGTCAACATTCGCTTGAAGGAGGAGCTCATTAGAGAACTGGATAAAACTGGTATGGAAGCATCCTGTTCATTTTATGAATGGTACACACACACACACACACGCAGCCTGTAGTGGTGTGTTGGAGGCCCTACACATTAGAGAAGTCGTAGTGGTGTGTGTGTCCTGTGTTTTACGTTTATAAGAGATTGTGAAATGTGTGTGTATTTCAGGTGAGTCTCTCAGGACAGTGGACCCAGGGAAGACAGAGACTGCCAATGACAAACATCAGAAGGACACAGCTCAACTTAGAGACAAGGTGTGTCTCATACACACACACACACACACAGACTCACACACACACACACACACACACACACACACACACACAGAGACACTCCACTACTACCACAGTGGAGCTGTATTCATCCGTTCATAGTTGTTACGCTCAACCTCCATACTTTTAAAACTTCCTGTGTGTGTACTCAGAGGCAGCAGGCGTGCAGGGCGGGGCGTGAGGGCGGGGCTGGACGGCAGCGTGGGGGGGGCGCGCTGGGGCGTCTGTCCGTGCAGAGCCAGCGCAGCCGTGCGGAGCTGCAGCGCAGCGTGGAGCAGATGACACTGCAGAGAGAACAGCTGCAGCTCCGTCTGGGAGCCGGAGGGGAGGGAAGACACGCCCCTCAGACAGGACACGCCCCTCAGACAGGACACGCCCCTCAGACAGTCGAGGGAAACGGTATCTCCGATGGCGTCGTGGAAAAGGTACGGTGACTGCGAAGAACTGCAACCAGCGATTTGAATCTCGCTCTCTTTTCCATGGATGTGTTAGTGGAGTTCTCTCTTCTTTTTTTTCCCTTCAGGATCTGCAGGAGAGGAGGGCGTGGCTGGAGCAGGAGGAGGAGCTAGCGTTGCAGAGGAGGCGGGACTTACGGGAGCTGGAGGAGGAGCTATGGAGGAGAGAGGAAGTGTTGCTCCACAGAGAGGCGTGTCTGCAGGAGAAGAGCCAGCTGGAGATGAAAAGACTGCGTTCCAGTCAGGTGTGTGTGTGTGTGTCATCTACCTGCATGTGTCTAGGCTGTTTTACTTGCTTTCATCTATAGCATGTCTGTGTGTGTGTGTGCGCCCGCCCGCGCAGGCTCTGAGCCAGGACCTGCTGAGGGTGTCTGCTCGGCTGGTGGTGGTGGAGGAGGAGCTGGAGGGCGGAGGCCGGGGTGGAGCCTCACTGGAGGAGCTCCGCAGGGAGAGGGCCGTGCTGAGGGAGAGGAGGGAGGCGTTCGACAGCCAGCTCAGGGAGGCCAGGCTGCTCTCCCCTCAGGTGAGGGGCAGAGCCTCCGCACCCGGCTCCGCCACAACATCACTGATGCCTCTCACTGCTGCTCCATGAACAGGGGATGTGTCTGTGTGTGTGTGTGTGTGTGTGTGTGTGTGTGTGTGTGTGTGTGTGTGTGTGTGTGTGTGTGTGTGTGGGGGTGTGGGGGTGTGTGTGGGGGGGATGTGTCTATGTGTGTCTGTGTGTGTGTGTGTGGAGGGTGTGTGTGTGTGTGTGTGTGTGTGTGTGTGGGGGGGGTGTGTGTGTGTGTGTGTGGGGGGGGTGTGTGTGTGTGTGGGGGGGGGGTGTGTGTGTGTGTGTGTGTGTGTGTGTGTGTGTGTAGGAGGAGCATGCCCTGCTGCAGCTTGAGGAGGCGTTGGAGGCGCTGGACGCCGCGGTGGAGTTTAAGGACCGTTCCATCCAGGAGAGACACACACAGCTGGGAGGCCCCGCCCCCGCTGACCCCGCCCACCATGATGTCATCAGGAAGCTGAGGGATCTGTCGCAACCAGAGGCTTCAGCATTGCTGGTTAAATACTTCAACAAGGTCAGGACACACACACACACACACGCTATCGTGCTCTTTGTCTCTCACACACACACACAGAAGTTCTCTTGCTCTCTCTCTCTCGACACACATTTACATTTAGTCATTTAGCAGACGCTCTTATCCAGAGCGACTTACACTAAGTACAGGGCCATTGTCCCCGAGGCAAGTAGGGTGAAGTGCCTTGCCCAGTGACACAATGTCATTAGCATGGCCGGGAATCGAACCGGCAACCTTTTGATTGGTTGGTAGCCCGATTCCCTAACCGCTCAGCCATCTGTCAGGTGGTGTGTCTGCGGGAGAGCGAGCGACGCCTGCAGCTGAGCTGTGAGGAGCTGCGTCTGGTTGGGGAGGAGCAGCAGGCCGCACTGGCGGGCATGGAGGCCGCACTGCAGCGCCTCACCCTGGACGCCGACCGCAGGCTCACCCTGCAGCACCGAGAGCACCAGCACAGCATCCAGATACTGCTGCAGCAGATCCAGGGTGAGATGGGTGGGGGGTGGGACTGGGGATGTAGGAGGAGGGGGGGTGACAGGGAGGGTTTGAAACTTTTTTTAGAAAATATTTTCAAATATTTTTTTTCCTTTTCGAAACGTTTTGTAGAAAAATATTTTTCCCAAACTTTTTTTAAACCTTTAGAAACTTTTTTCTAGGACAAAAGTTAGTTGCGAGCCTTGACTGTAACACTGTTGCAGTAAAACTGGAAATGTTGGTCTTTTTATAGTGTCTCACTATATTGGACTCTGGTTCCTGCTCGGCTGCTTTGTTTTCATCTGTGTGTGTGTGTGTGCGTGTGTGTGTGTGTGTGTGTGTGCGTGTGTGTGTATAGAGGGTGGCTGCGGGGGTCCAGGTGAGGCTGAGCAGGCAGCACAGGCCAGGCTGCAGCAGGTGGAGAGAGACCTGTTCTTCTACAAGAGCACCAGCCGAGAGCTCAAGAAGAAACTCAGAGATCTGGTCAATGACTCCCTCCACCCCCACCCCCACCTCCACCCCTCCTCCCGACCCCCCACACAGGGCAGGGGGGAGGGTCAGGGAGGAGGAGAAGGGGGTGAGTGTGTGGCGGGGGAGGTGGAGCTGACACCAGTCCGCCTGTCTCGTAGAGAACTGAGGCAGATCTCCCCGGGCAACCTGATGACCTCCAACCCCAGGGGGCTCATTACTAGCCATGGCTCCTTCCAGGAGGACTCCATCGAAGTGCCCAGAAACACAGACTGATCAATCAATCAGTGGCTGGAAAGGAAGTCAAAAACAGACATGATGATTAACTGACCATGAGTAAGCAATAACAGGAAGCTTCTGGTACGACGGGAACAGGATGACTGCATGCTGTGTGTCCTTGTTACATTCACTGTACAAACAAAAATGTTTGTCAATGTGCTTCCTGATCTGTGGAAAGGTTTGAGGTGAAATTCTTTCCAATGATTTATCCTCCTAGTTTGAGGATTTTACTTATTTTCTTTCTGAAAGATGGAAGAAAGAGAGAGTTGGTCTTATGGTGCACAGTGAACACTGTGGCACTTCATGTAATGGATCAGGATTCATATAAAAGCACTTTGATCTGTGAACTAGGTTCACCTCTCAAAATTGTGAATTGTGTGTTTGCTAATGCTGTTTGTTTGTTGATGTTTGTTTTGTTGGTTTCATATTGTATAATTAATAAATTATCTTCTCGTTTGTCATAACATGGTAATAAACCTGAACAGCAGTCATACTGTTTTTCAGTTTATCATAACGTGTATTGGTTTTTTGGGTTTACTACCCGTTGTTTTGAGTTGTGAAAGACAAGCAATTTTGGTATGTGCTGGCCACCATACTTTACCGACTGAGTGCTGAACGTGTGGTAACCGAGGATACAGCGACTTGAAACAGGTGAAAGTACGTTTGTACTTTTTTTACCGAAGTATTTTTCGCGTTCTACCTATCATGCGCAACACTTTAATTATTTAGTGTATTTTAGCACCGGTAACCGTACTTGTGGTGGACGTGCTTACGTAGTTTAAACTTATTTGCGTTTGCTAGCATGCCACTGTTGCTGCAGTGTAATGCTAACCGGCTAGCTAGCTTGTCTTTTCGACTCGTCTTTCTCCTCGGTCATGCTGGCTAACAGATCTGTTCACTCCGGACCGGACACCAGTATGCTGTAACTTATTAAGCAAATCTGACGAATGTAGCTACTCCTGCTACAGTAAGGACTCTATTAACTGGTGACAAAGGGTTTCTGAGCGGTTTGCCAGCTGACGTGGTCATAGGGTCGTAGCTACTATTATACAGCTGCTAAACGACGATAGCATGTCATTAGGAGCCGCTCCAGTTTGGGGGCAAATAAAAATCATGATAAAAATCTTAGCAGGCTAATAACAAAGTGTATCTACGTAGGAAATAAGGTTATTATATCTTTGCGCCTCGTTGTCTCATAACAATGTTTCAAGTGCGTTGGGTTCTCCTTCTCTTAACGGTCTCTGTATTTGTGATTGTCTTTGTGTGGCCTCCTCCGCACAGGTATCTCGATGGCATCAACAATGATCTCCGTCCACACCACGGCCTCCCGCTTCGCCCTCCTCCAGATAGACTCTGATTCGGACTCTGAAAATTCAGAGACTGGCAAGTCTAAAAGCGGGCGTGAATCAGTGAAGTCTCGGACGGGAAAGGGTGGGAAGGCCATCCAGGGAAACGACAAGAAGAAGGAGAAGAGAAAGAAAAAGAAAGAGCAGCAACAGACCGAGGCCAACGAGGTGACCAACAGTCACTCTTTCACTCTCACTTTAATACTCTCACCCACTCCTGAACACTAGTGAATTGTCTGGGTTTCCTCCAGTGTGTGGAGGGGGCTGTGTTACAAACCCAAATGGTTGTAACACAGCCACAAGACAATAGTGTTCAAAGCCAGACAGTCCAGGATTGAATTCTCCCTTCCGAAAACAGTTAATTTCTCCAAGATGGATGCCTCGTTGTGTTTATGTATGCCTACTTTGACTCAGTCTTGTCCGCCTACCTGTTGCCTAGTTACGGAGTCTCGCCTTCAAGAAGCTCCCTCAGAAGTCCACCGCCCTGCCCCCCGCCCTGTCGCTGCAGACGGTAGCCAATGAGCTGCTAAACCCATTGTCAGGTGACCAGGCCACGCCCCCTGAAGGTTGGCAGAAGTGGAAGCAGCGGGACGATCAGGTGCAGTGACCAATCAGAGAACAGCGACACACTCACACACACACACACAAACATTGAGACGCAACACATATAGACATAAAGAGTGAATATGGAAATATGGAAAGTGAGTTGACAGTGTGTGTTCCTTCCCCACGTCTCTCCTGCTGACTTCCTGTTCCGCTCTCTGTCTCTCTCTCCCTCCCCTGCAGTTGACCAGTGAGCTGTACGA
The DNA here is from genome assembly GCF_963692335.1 of Osmerus eperlanus. Classification (NCBI taxonomy): domain Eukaryota; kingdom Metazoa; phylum Chordata; class Actinopteri; order Osmeriformes; family Osmeridae; genus Osmerus; species Osmerus eperlanus. The sequence goes on along the minus strand of NC_085045.1, from coordinate 1,503,628 downwards.
GGCAGACCTAGAGAAGGCCCTTATTCTCAGTAAACTGGAGTTTGAGCAATGCAAGGTACTGACACAGTCACAAAGCGTATTCTTGAATAAACCCAAAAACGTTTTCTTTCACATCCAAGAGGAACCACGTTCTGTGTGTGTGTCACCTCCCCTCAGGACGACGGTACAGACACAGCCTCTCCCAAGGCCAGAGGAGGAGCAGCAGCAGGAGGAGGGAAAAAGGAGAAAAAGAAAAACCAGCAGGGGAAAGACAAGAAGATGACGGTCTCTCTGAAGGACTTCCAGGCGGAGGGGAACCTAGGTGAGGGAAGGAGAGAGGCTGGTCCAGAATGTTGCTCACGTGTGTTGACATGTACACGCTGACCCGTAGAGCCAGCGTGTGTGTGTGAGCGCGTATGTGTGTGTGTGTGAGCGCATATGTGTGTGTTTTGTTTAATAACACCCTTGTTTTCCTCCCAACAGAACAGCTGAATAAAAAGCAGGAAAAAGACGTGAGTAGAAAAACCGACCTTGGACGGGTTGCTACAGAAGCGCTTGTTGTGTCCATCTGCAGGTCTGACCCCCTCCAACCCAATTTCAACATCAACCAATCCCCTTTCAGGAGCTCAAACCGGCCAATCCGGCACCCCCAGAAGACCGGTTCTTCAACAAGCTGGAGGACGACGTGATCAAGATCGTCCAGCAGGAGAAGAGACGGGAGCAGTTCTCCACCAGCGGCGGCCAGGAGGTCACCACCTCCACGGAACACGAACCGGTAAGGTCGACCAATCGGCTCGGAGCCTCTCGCGACCTCCCAACTCCCTGTTCCAGAGTCTGACTCGTTTTAAAGTCACATTTAAAAGGAGTGTGTCGTTTACTACCACCGAGGCTGGCTCCTCAGATGAAGAAAGGTTCCTCTGTGAGTCTGTCTCTCAGGCTGCCTGGACACACACCTACTCTGGTGGTCCAGGTGGTCTGGAGGGAGCGGTCTGTATAACCCCTCCCTCCACCCTCCACCCCCCCAGGACCCCCGAGCAGAGCAACTGAAGTACAACCTGGAGAAGAAGGACCAGGAGATAGAAAAGCTGAAGAAGATCATCTCACAGTGGGAGGTGTGTGTGTGTGTGTGCGCGTGTGTGTGATACTGTATCCCTGTGAAACTACTGGTTTGTGTTCGTATGAGTCGCGTGTTTAATCCTGCCCACCTCCACCTCCGCAGGTTAAATACAAGGAAGTGAAGGCCAGGAACTCCCAGCTGCTGAAGATGCTCCAGCAGGGAGAGAGTGAGTCTTACTGGCTAGGGTCAGCCAGACATTAAGACCCCACAAGAGAGCTTGTACGACTCGATACGATGCTAACTGTTGTTTTACCACACACACACACACATCCTTCCCCAACAGTGAAAGATAAAGCAGAGATCCTTCTACAAGTGGAGGAGCTTCTAAACATCAAAGAAGAGCTGTCCTCACAGGTGTGTGTGTGTGTGTGTGTGTACACTGTGTGTGTGTGTATTTAGTATTGCGTCAGCCGTGTACTGCTTGCTTCATCAGACTGCTCGTCGTTTGTTCCAGGTGACGTCACTTCACGCCTCGTTGGAACAGGAGAAATCAAAAGTGAAAGGTTTACAATCCGAACAGCCGAAACATCAGGTATGAAACCACATACACGCACACAAACACTCACACCAAGACAATATTAGTTATGACAGCAACCAAGCGTGTGTTGTGTCTGTAAATATTAGGTGTGTGTGTGTGTGTGCTCCTCATAGGGCAGAGAGGAAGTCAGACAGGAAGTCAGACATGGTAGGCCAAGGTAACAGCTCTAGGAGTCATAATCAGAACACACTCCAAGGCTAGCCGAGGACTCAACATTAACCAGCCTAAGACATCATCTCTGATAAGGACCCATCAAAAAGACTTCTCTGTGGTGTAAATGTGCTGGAGCAGATAAGAGAGATTATTCAGTTGGAGCTACCTTACAATTCATGTGTCTAAGTTTTAGTTGGTTTTGAAGGTCAGGGACATCCCAAAAGTCCCGCCTTCTGATATAGGCAACAGCTGTCATTGGTCCCTGGGCCTGTCATGTTGACAGCTCTGCAGGCCGGTTGGCCCTAGGTTCACCAGGACAACTCACATTCTTTTCCTGGTCTCTGTTGGTTGGCAGGGCAACAGGAAGGGCAAGAAGGGCTTGGAGTCGGATCTATGAATGCGTCGGAGAGAAGGAACTTAACTGACTACAATAACAATTACAAACGAATCAAGACACTCCTCTTCTCCTGCTCCTTGAGGGTTTTTACGTTCTCCTGTCACCGCATGTTCATGCACTCTGCATGTCCCACAGTATCGAATACAAGGGTAAATATACACACGCGATAAGTACCCTGACACCTAGGGTGTGTGGCATTGCAAAGTGCAAGTACAGGCTTTTTAAAAGGTTGCTCTAATTAAACACTTGAGTTTGATGATGGTGGGCGTGGTTTGATGTCACCATGACTCCTGTTCTCTTCGGATTTGGTGTACAACACTCTTAAGCCTCACCCCTACCTTCCTCTACTCTGGTTGGTTGGTTTGATGCCAAATGACAGGTGTGAAATGTATGTTTTTTTTCTCCACTGTATAAAGTCAATAAACTTCTTTTTCAGTGTATCAACTCATGTCTTGAGAGTGTACTTATTTGTAGACGTATTTCGAGCCGGTGTGTCTTTAAACTGCCATGAGTTGCATCTTTAAAGCCGTACCGTAAAAGCGCGTGCGTGTTAGGCTATATCACGGTCCTCCGAACGTGCAGTTTGATCCAGCGTCCGGCCTTGACCGGTACCACTCCCTGTACCGTTCTTGAGACGAGGGATGTCTGATCCTGTTGGGAACTACGAAAATGCTTTAGCGATGGATTTAACGATCAAAGTTACCGTAAAAACTCCAGAGGAGAAGGAAGACCTTGTCCTTCCAGGGAACGGCAGCGTCAGACAGGTCAGTCCGTTAGAAATGTCCCCCGGTGTGTAAACTTGTTAACGAACTATCGCCTACGCGCAATGTGGCGCTTGGCTAACCAATAGCAAATATGGTGTGCCATAATGATGATGATCGTAGAACTGTTAAATAGTCACCATAGATCTCCTGTGTGTTTATACTTAAGCATTCACAGACAGCGTGTTTAAACGAATATTTGCTTACCCTTGTGATGCTGCCCTTACTGTTCAGCAGATGACGCTTCTCATACCTTCTCTGGTAGCTCTGTAATTATGACAGCAAATACAATGACTGAGCTATATCATATGCCTTAGTCAGATTCCATGCTTAATTTGCTGTAAGATTTAGAATAGAAATGCATGAAACCTTTTATGTGAGATTTAGAAAGGCCCTTCCAGGCAGAGGGCATGACTGGGCACAAACAGCAGCTTTGCTCGGTCCTTGCAGTGAAGATAAGTGAGTCAAAGAGAGATTTATTGCATTAGAGATTGTAGTGTTTGTATCTCTCACTCCCTCTCTTTATATATATATATGTGCTGTACCTATAGAACTATTGTGCAGGTGGCTCAAAGATAAAACTAACTGTACTGTATTTTTAGCTTGTCTGTAAAGTTCCTCTTCTTCTGGCCTAGTTTGGAGGAAGTCCCTCGTTGCTAACCCCGTCGCCGGGGGAAACGCCTTCCGACCTGGAGACCATCCATCCCCTCCCCAACCCCTGGGCCCTGCCCACTGTTGCCAGCTCTCTTGCTGCTGTGACCACACCCACAATCGACCCAGCCCAGATTAGCCACGCCCCTCAGAGCAGCTCCACAGCCAATCTGGGGGCAGCAATGGGAGGTACGCACACGCTCGCAAAAAGTTTTATAGCAAATTTGTATGTTATGTCTGAATCTCGCAATAGTTTCTCTCTCCCTCCCCCTGCTCTCTCTCTCCAGATGAAGTGTTCAGTTCAGCCATGCAGGCAATGCTGCAGCGGCTCACAGAGCAACCTGGGATGTTGGAGAGCATGATGTCTGGACCCTGCGCTAGCACTATGCTGGACTGCCTCAGCCACAACCCAGACTTCGCCGCACAGGTCACACACACGTAAACACACACATGTAAACACACGCATGACGGTTAAACGCGCACACAAGTACACCCAAACACATACACACATGCACACACACACGGACAAACACACATATCAATGCTAGTCTGCCATCACGGCTATATTTCTGTTTCAGATGATGTTGAGCAACCCTCTGTTTGCTGGGAATCCCCAACTCCAGGAGGAAATTAGACTTCATCTCCCAGAATTCCTGCAACAGGTTAGAAAACAGGCATTGTTCTGATTGGCCCTTCCTCCAAAGAGAAACTTGTCATTGCTTCTTCATGCAACAGCGAGACTGAACTTCAATTATTCTAGAAACATTGACACAATTCCACAACAGTAAAGCAAGAAGGCGCCAAGAGGGAGGGTCAGTAAAGAGTGTCTGTGATTGGTGGAGAGTGCAGTAACGGCATGTGTGATTGGCCAGGTGCAGAGCCCGGAGGTCCTGGCGGCCATGTTAAACCCCAGGGCCGTGAGGGCCCTCACTCAGATCCAGCAGGGCCTGCAGGTTCTGGCGGCCGAGGCTCCGAGGCTCATACCAGGGTGGGGAGAGGCCTGCACACACACACACACACACATGCACAAACATGCACACACACACACACTGCTAAATGAATAGACTACACAAATGCATACATGCGTACAGTGCCCCATTATCTCTCTGCATCCACATTCATCTCTATCCAACACAGAGGACAATCATCACCACATGAAAGTTAGGTTTTTCTTCTCTGTTCTGTGAGGGTTGTTCTGGGAGAAGCAGACACCGGCTATAGCCCCGCCCCAGGGTCACCCCCTGACTCCGCCCCTGACGACCCCGGCAACGGGCCGCAGGTTGCTGTGGAAACGGAGCAACAGCATCAGCAGCAGGAGTTTGTGCAGCAGATGTTACAGGCCCTGGCCAGAACCAGCCAGCAGGTCACCCTCTTCAGCCACTCTGTTTGAGTGTCTTTTTAGCTTCCATGAATGTTTTTGTGTGTCTTAGATACGTTTTTATTTTCCTCTCTTTGTCAAATGTTGGCGTTTTACCACTGTCTCTTGTAAAAAAGATACTTGTTCTAGGAAAGTTCTGTGGGTGTGTATATACGTGTGTGTGTGCAGGGCCCTGGTGAGGAGCAGAGGAGTTGAGTTCAAGAGGCTTCCTGAACAGAGAGGCCAACCTGCCTCTCTACTGGAAGAGACGTCAGCGCTGCCAGAGAGCACCTGCTGGGCTCAGCCCCCCCAACACACACACACAACCCCTAATACACACGCATAACCCTCCTAACACACACACACACACAGCCCTCCTAACACACAGGTCCAGTGTTTGGTTGTGTGTACTGTATGTAAGACTGGAAAGTGGTAAAAAAAAAGAAACGCAAAAAAAAGATTTGTGACGTCTTTCATTCAATATATGTATTCAAAACATGCATGGACATCAATAACTGTCAAAACGAGCCCTTTCAAAATCATTATGATCTTTGGTGTTCTTGTATATATTTTGTCATCACTAGGTTCTGAATTCAGCCCGACTGAAATCCTTCCGAAAGTAGACCCCCCCCCCCCCCCCCCCGGGTACAAATGTCAGATTAAACCTCTGGTATTAGTGTTATCTGCCATTAAGTCTGTAAATGACATCTATTCTAGTTCTAGCCTGTAGTGCATAAGTCTGTCCACTAGGTGGCAGTTGCATACTGATACCAGGTATTAGATAGGAAGTCTGTGTCTCTATCAGATACTTTAAAGGTTTTAATTAATTCCCCAAAGTAGGAGACAGGCACATGAGTCCCTGTATTTATGAGAGACTCTTGTTATGGGCTGTTCTATTCTACCTTTTCGTGTGTGTGTCTGTGTCCTTGCCTGGATCAACACACACATGGTATCGTCAGATGGGGGTTATAAGTGTGTGTGTGCACACACCAAAGACTCAGTTATGTACATCCATCTTGATGTCAGCGTGTGTGTGTGTTCACCCCGTCTTTGAGTGTGTGTGTGTGTGTTATGCTCCGTCTTGATGTGAGTGTGTGTGAGAGATATGAGTACAGCCGAGGGGATTCGGGCTGGATTAGAAGCTCCTGAAATACCCCTGGTTGGGGCTAGGAGATGACGCACCCCTCCCCAAAATGGCTCCATGATTCTGGGATGGTGCGGGAGGGAGAGTGGGGGGGGGGGGGGGTGGAGGTCTTCCCTGGAGGTTAGTGATCCTGGTTCCCAGGAGACCTCCAGGCGGTTTGTAGTCTGGCCTACAGGCTTTAACAGAAGCCCGCTATAACCCAGCCTGCCTGAAGCCGTCCGAGCCTCCCCCTCCTCCCCCCCCCCCCTCCTCCCCCTCCTCCTCCCCCCTCCTCCTCCTCCCCCCTCCTCCCCCTCCTCCTCCCCCCCCCCTCCTCCTCCCCCCCCCCTCCTCCCCCCCCCCTCCTCCCCTCCCCCTCCCTGCCCTGCCCTCTAGCTGCAGGGTTTACCTGGGTTCATGGTGGGACTAACCCATGCTCACTGGAGGCTGCCACGCTTCCTGTATCTGTCACAGTTCCTGGGTTACAGGGCCCCAAAGTCCGAGGTAGATACAGGACTTACCTGGGTTTATGGTAGGGCTGCCCAGACACTAGACTACAGTTTGCTTGCCCCCTAAATAACAGATGAAAATCGGAACAGTTACTAGAATAGGCTGCATGTGAGACCATCCAAAAACATATTTATTATGTGCTGTGTTTTGACTCATTAAAAAAAGGGTTAGGGTTCTCCATTGCTGCTGTGAAGGCAGCGATCAGGGTCTTAGTCCTCCCCAGCCGTGTCCATGGTTACGAGCTGATGCTGAGGAAGTGGGCCTTTATCTCCATGGCGATGTCGGCGTTGCTCCTGCGGATGTCCAGCGTCAGGGCGTTCTCCTCCTCCGACGGAGGCTCCAGGACGTCGAACTGGGAGCGCAGGAGGTCAGGTGACATGAAGTGTCCCCTGCGGGCCAGCATCCTGCTGTGGATGAGGTCATAGGAGCCGTACAGGAAGAGGAACCACACATCCGGCGGGGTGGGCGGGGCAGCCTGGGCAGGACAGGAAGTGAGGTCACTGCGGCCGAACAGAAGGATCTGTCTGTAGAGGTGGCGGAGGGCTGAACACACCACGATGGCGTCTGAACCAGCAGACCTCTCTCTGGAAAATACAGGTCAGTCAACCACACACTCAGTAGAACTTTACAGACAGTAGAACTACAGACACAGTAGAACTACAGACACAGTAGAACTACAGACACAATAGAACTACAGACACAGTAGAACTACAGACACAGGAGCTGGTGCTGGAAACAAACATGGAGGGATAAGGAGTGTGACTAAACGGTAAAGAGAGAAGGAGGATTATCAGGGGGGGGAAGGGAGGGAGAGAAGGAATGAGAGAGGAAGGGATCGAGGTAGGGAGGGCAGAATTAGTCTAAAGGGGGCTGCAGCTCTTTGAAGTCGTCACACAGATTTTAAATGAGCCGTCAAAGCCTCTCCCTCTGCTCCCTCTCTTTCTCTCTCTCCCTCCTCTGCTCCATCTTCCTCTCCTTCTCTTTCCCTCTCTCCTTCCTTCCTTCCTTCCTTCCCTCTCTCCCTCCTCTCCTTCCACCTCCCTCATTCCATCTTCCTCTCCCTCCTTTTTTTATCTTGTTTAGGGTGCATCTTTTATCTGACATTTTCATTCTCACTCCATCTCGCACGCCCTCTCTCCCTTTCTCGGAAACATGCACCTTTGCCAAAAAACAATGCTGTTTAATCTGAGTCCAATTTACAGTGAAGTGTGTGTGTGTGTGTGCGTGCGTGTGTGTGTGGACAGCATAGTTACCTAAGTACAACATCATGTAGTTTCAGCAGCCAGGGTATTCTGTCCTACAGAGTTGGAGAGAACACACAGAATCAGCCTCAAAGACCAGATTTAGGCTTTAATAATCTGACACCTTACCGAGACAGGAACATGCTTTACCCTGCCAGCACGGCCAGCCAAATCTCTGTCTCTCACACACACACAAACATTTACAAGCCAGTGATCTCTCTCTCTGCTCTCTCCCTCTCTCAAAATGTGGTTCCTCTATATGAGCCAGACCAGATTGAGATTTAGAACCGTTCTGAGAACTCGGTGCACTCATGATGCATCATATCAAACAACAATCCCATGACATACACACGCGCATGCACACCGACCGGGAGCGATGAGTGAAACGGTAATGCGTTTGGCCACCTGGTCTGTGAGGGGCTCCCCGCGAGCCATCTTCTCAACGTTCTCCCGCGGGTGAAAGTCATCCCCCTCGTGCAACGGCCACCCGAGCTGATAGGAGGAGAGACGGTCAAGTCGGTCGAGGCCATAACGTCACGCACGGGTGAACAGAACAAGTTAAATATTAAGAATGAGATTTAATATTGCCTACCTTTTCCGACAGGAAGATCCCTAACGTTGATCTAGCGATGGGTAAAAACCAACACTTTAATCACTTGGTCCCTCCAGCTCAAACAATTACAATGATTCATAACGTTTATCTACATGTTTAGACAACAATAGGAATACGGTCAACAAAACAGAGGTTACGCAATGTGGAACTTTAAACCCGAAACGGGGCAGGTGGTTCATTCATGGTCGGTTGTCAGTTCATCACCCGTGGCAAAGAGATATAACACCTCACCCTTTTAACGGCACTTCACAACGTGGGAACGGACACGGACAGTCAGCTAACACCTACTTTCCGGTGCCGGAGACTCCCATTATAATATATATCATTTCTCTTGGTCTCTGTTTTGCCCGGGCTCCCGTCGAAGCTCGCTGGCTCCGAAGTTGATCGTGGCCCAGAATACTACCGCTGCCGGTTGTTTTGGTATGATGCGTATAGTGACGCACCATTGAAAAGCCGCCCCGTTAGACTTAAAGGGACAGTACACTATATTGGAAAACAATTCAACGCATTCTAGATACATACCATGCTGAACTGTAGTGTAATGTAACCTAGTTATTCGTCCGTCGTTTTGCATAAAAAACACGGCACGGTGAAATACGGTTGCAACAATTGCAGACCAATATTGAAGTAATTTGGCCTACGCAGTATAGGCTGATGTAGCCTACAGTGCAAAGTATGTTATGGAATGTAATAATATCATGGTAAAGGTGAAATTAATTAATTAATTGAACCCGTTCTATTGTTGGAATTCATAACACACCTTGCTCAATTGGCATTTGAAATCCTTTTAAAGTAATGTTTTGATTTACATTAGGTTTTTTTTCTTCTATTTGATTGAAAATGCTTGCAGGTGGCGCTGGCAGTGTAATGAACAGCCCATGACAGCTACCGCACAAAAACAACCGCATGGCTTCAGACAGGCTACCAGTCCAAATGAGGCCATTAACAAGGTATGTACATAACATGAATATGTCCTCGCTGGTCCTGGAGCTGAGTATAATTGTTTAAATAAGAATACTACACGGTGGACACGGTAGCGGAGAGCAAAATTTATTTAGATTCATGAATAAATACAAATGTAAATCAAGAAAAATCGTAATATTTGATGAATAGGAGGTAAAAATCCAAAGTGTGTGAAAAACTATCGGTTGGGAAATAAGTGGCGCGCAAGAGCGCATCCAAGGCGCACTATGTGATCTACCGACAGAGAGATTGAGAGAGAGAGAGAAGGTGAGAGAGAGAGAGAGAGAAGGTGAGAGAGAGAGAGAGAGAGAGAGAGAGAGAGAGAGAGAGAGAGAGAGAGAGAGAGAGAGAGAGAGAGAGAGAGAGAGAGAGAGAGAGAAAAAGAGAGAGAGAGAGAGAGAGAGAGATGCTGAGCCGACCAGTCTTCTCGTGCAGGCGACAGATGCAGCCTCCCTCCTCGAGACAGTTCTTTGCATACATCCCTACGCGGACCACGTCACTGCGACCAACTGCGAGTGTATGATATGTGGAACGGGGACAGAACGACAGGAGAATGAAAATGCTCCGGTTTCGCAGTCCAAGCATCCGCTCCCTAGATCAGGACATTCAATGCACGATTCGGTTACTAGACGACTCCGAGATCTCGTGCAGCATCCAGGTAGGGCGACCATGCTTGCACCCCCAGTACGCGATGATCTTATTGTGATTTTAATGACCCCTGACATTATTGCGTTGGGTGCGCCTGATCGACAAATATATTCTACTGAAACAGCCAATTGTTTTCTTCAGATGCTATTACGGTGTCAACGATGGCCATCTTAACAGCTTGATGTGATCATCATTAAGAACCGCTTAGTTTGGAGGCATTGTGGTGAATAGCTAATACATGCTGTCTATAAAATTACACACTATAATATACAATACCAGCTGTAGTCCTATTGGTGAATGACGATACTCATGTTTGATATTAGAAAGGGAACCATTTGTATCGGTAGTTGCCACTGACCAGTACTTGATTGATTGGTCACATATACCGTGAGACGACGGCAACTGTCATCTGTCGTGGTTCCACTGCGCGTGGCACTCTCCTCCCCGTGTGGCTGTCGCTGCCGCCGCCCGCGATCAGCATCTAAAATTGCAAGGAAGTTTTCAACGGATTGTCGGTGGTTCTATGGGTGTGGCCTGACTTCTGTGACTGACTTGATAGGAAGTGTTCCAACAATCTAACATCAGTTGGGGGTGTACTCAGGCATATTCTTTACATGTATTTACTTGTGTGTGTGTGTGTGTGTGTGTGTGTGTGTAAAGACTACTTTTACCAGAGCATCAGTGTCACTCTTGTAGTCAAGTGTAGTTAAAGTGTTTCTGCTGTTCGGCCAGCGTGGAGAAGGCTCACCCCGCCTCCAGGCCGCACACACGCCGGCCTGTCAGCTAAGTGTTCGTCTGCTCCTCCACATCCACCCCATCAATGATTTACAGCAACTCTTAAGTGCTGTTAGGTTGTGTTTATGTGTGTGGGTGTGTGTGTGTACCTGCACGTGTGTGTGTGTGCCAGTAGCCCCCCTTCCCCATCTCTCTCTCTCTCTCTCTTCTCTCTCTCTCTCTCTCTCTCTCTCTCTCTCTCTCTCTCTCTCATAGGAAACAAGCATTTTTGCTTGTTCGCGGCCCCGCTCCGCGTCCTCCTCACGCCTTAATGGTTTTCTGTTCTGTCTCGGATTGCTCTGCATATTTCATGAACTTCCTCCTCACGCAGGCTTCTGCTCCAACAACAACACGCTTTTCACTGTTCCAGGACTTCTTCTCCCTGCCCCGCTCCGACACGGTCATCCAGGGAGCTCCTTAAGGCCGTCAGGAGAGCTCGGGGCCCACTGACAGGCTCATAGAGCGGGCTTCTGGGTACCAGTTTGTTCTCTTGGAAGGAGGGTGAGGGGGTGGAGGTCAGGAGGTGAGGGGTGGAGGAGAGTAGGAGATGAGAAGGATGGAGAGCTGGCGCGCTGGGCTCTGTGTACCCTCTGAGTCACTGTGTGTGACATGTATATTTATGATGGTATGTTGTCACGCTGCAAGTTTCATGGATGGAGTTTTGTATTGTACGTGCAGTGTTAGTGTAGGTTCAGGTCAGCTGCAGTGCTTGTACTATTGTCTCTCTCTCTCTCTCTCTCTTTCTCTCTCTCTCCTACTCTCTCTTATCTCTCTTTCTCCTCCTCCCTCCCTTTCTCTCTTCTAGCTGTGTCTCTGTCCTCCACCTCTCTCTTTTAGACACTTCATGTATAATTAAGGAAGATCACTGTCCTTCAACAGCCCCACATTAGCAGCTGTCACCGATGCTCTCTCCACCATGCATGAGAGAGAGACATCTAGAAAGACAGCTGGACAGTGTGTGTGTGTGAGAGAGAGAGAGAGAGAGAGAGAGAGAGAGAGAGAGAGAGAGAGAGAGAGAGAGGAGAGAGAGAGAGAGAGAGAGAGAGAGAGAGAGAGAGAGAGAGAGAGAGAGAGAGAGAGAGAGGAGAGAGAGAGAGAGAGAGAGAGATGAGAGAGAGAGAGAGAGAGAGAGAGAGAGAGAGAGAGAGAGAGAGAGAGAGAGAGAAAAGAAAAAAAAAAAGAGAGAGAAAAAAAAAAGAGAGAGAAAGAGAGACAGTGTGTGATTCATCCTGGTGTATATTGACTACTTCTATTCCTGTATAAGTAACCTTATCGATACACGTTCTGTTCTGAAGTTCTATTTTAAAATTCGTAGGAAGACTGAAGCACATATTATGTTTCATAGAGTCAACAATTGTAGGGTGTGAGGCTGTGTGGGTGAGATACATTGTTTGTGTGTGTTTTGCTGAGGCTGTGTCAGTGTTTTGGTTAGTTGGCATTCTTTACCCAGGTTATAAATAGCATCTTTCTATTTTTATTCCACTCCGCGGCACGTCTTTGAAGTTTATCCAAAGATGACTAAAGAGAAAAAAAGAGATCAATCCTCCCGACTTCACCAAGTAACGGAGATGATGGAGAGAGAGAGAGGGAGAGGAGAGAGAGAGAGGGAGAGGAGAGAGGGAGAGGAGAGAGGGAGAGAGAGGGAGAGGGGAGAGGAGAGAGGGAGAGAGAGAGAGGAGAGAAGGAGAGAGGGAGAGGGAGAGAGAGAGGAGAAGAAAGGGAGGAGAGAACGGGAGGCAGACAGAGAACAGGAGGATGAAGGAACGCTGTGGAGAGGAAGGAGAAAGCTCCACATCAGGAGGTCACGGATGATGATTGGATGGATTTGATGATTGGATGATGATTGGATGGATGTTGAGACTCTCTTCTGGTTCCACCGTCCTGCCTGTCCAGCCTGGTGTCTTCTAGAATCAACACGTGTGCCAAACTGAAAACCGAACGATCATGCAAGGTTCTGCCTTCACACATCCCACTCTTATTTGATGTTCTACTCCCTTTGTCGCTCTTTCTATCTGCATCTCTCTCTCTCCTCTCTCTCTCCTCTCTCCCCTCTCTCTCCCCTCTCTCTCTCCTCTCTCTCTCTCCCTCTCCCCTCTCTCTCCTCTCTCTCTCTCTCTCTCTCTCTCTCTCTCTCTCTCCTCTCCCCTCTCTCTCTCCTCTCTCTCTCTCCCTCTCCCCTCTCTCTTTCCTCTCTCTCCCCTCTCTCTCTCCTCTCTCTCCCCTCTCCTCTCTCTCCCCTCTCTCTCTCCTCTCTCTCTCCTCTCTCTCCTCTCTCTCCCCTCTCTCTCCCTCACGCACGCACATCTTCACACATACATTTATAAGCAACTGATATCACTCTAACTCTTTCTCATTGTCTCACTATATCTCTTTCTCTGTCTCTCTCTCTATGTTTCTCTCTCTCACACACACCGACACACACCCCATAGTACTTACAAGGCTTTCAGGCCAATTAGCCCTAGTGTCTTATCTGTAACAGATACCATACACTGAGGCTGGGACTGTGTGCCAGGATAGAGTTACAAAGACAGAGAGAGATGTTCCTTCTATCTCGGCTCCAGGCCAGCTGCTCTGTCTACCAGCCAGCCACGTCCAGGCAGCACCCTGCTTGATTCACAACGTGATCAACTCAGCAGGTTACTTAAAATATGGTTAATCGTGTATAAACTACAGGGACCGACGCGTCTGAGCCGAGCAAACACAGCTCGCCCCTCTCCCCTGGAGAATATTGCTGTGTGTGTTTACTCTGTTGAGCGCGTTTGTGTGTGTCAGTGTGTGTGAGTGTTGGTGTGTGTTTGTGTGTGTCAGTGTGTGTGAGTGTTGGTGTGTGTTTGTGTGTGTCAGTGTGTGTGAGTGTTGGTGTGTGTTTGTGTGTGTCAGTGTGTGTGAGTGTTGGTGTGTGTTTGTGTGTGTCAGTGTGTGTGAGTGTTGGTGTGTGTTTGTGTGTGTCAGTGTGTGTGAGTGTTGGTGTGTGTTTGTGTGTGTCAGTGTGTGTGAGTGTTGGTGTGTGTTTGCCCCCTTCCCCCTCCCCCCCACGCGCACGTAAACATCCACATAGCCTGAGGTCTGAAGTCACACTGCTAGATGTTGGATAAATGATTAAAGAGCTGGCAGCCAACACACACAGACACACTCACTTTCTCTCTCTCTGGTCTCTCTCTCTGGTCTCTCTCTCTGGTCTCTCTCTCTGGTCTCTCTTTCTTTAAATACACACACACATCATCTCTCTTTCCTGCGTCTTTTTGCACAGACAGACGTGTACACAAGGACGCATAGACACACACACACAGAAACACACACACACACACACAGAAACACACACACACACACACACACAGAAACACACAAACATACGCCCACTCTCATTCCTCTCCCCATCTGCCATGCTCCAAAACAATTGCCCTCATCCTCTTTCCCTCTCATCCCTCTCCCTCTCATCCCTGTCATCCCTCTCCCTGTCATCCCTCTCTCCCTCTCATCCCTCTCTCCTCTCATCCCTCTCTCCCTCTCATCCCTCTCTCCCTGTCATCCCTCTCTCCCTGTCATCCCTCTCTCCCTCTCATCCCTCTCCCTGTCATCCCTCTCCCTCTCATCCCTCTCATATCTCTCCCTCTCATCCTGTGGTTCCACACCACCGACAGTCACAGATTGTTTTTCTCCTTCATAAATTTTTCTTTCGTGCTGAGGAGCAGAGATAAGACCCCTACTCAAACAGTACACACACACACACACTCACACATCATTACCTCCCTCGCTTGATGTCCTCTTCTCTCGTTGCGTCATATCCCTCTATAGTGATACATAGGCCATTACAGCTGATTGGTCAGGGATCACATACTGCTAATTTATGAATGTAGCCCCCAATCTCCACCTTCCCCCATCACTCCCCCCCAACCCCATCTCCCATCTGATGTGTGCGTGTACGCCATCACCTTCATCTTCGCGTGTGGGTGTGTGTGTGCACGTATGTTCGTGTGTAGTGTGTGTGTGTGTGTGTGTGGGAGGGATCCAAGGTAATGGGTTTGTCTCCTTCCAGTAAGTCAAGGTTGTGGTAATGTAATGGGGCTCAATGGGATACGAAGGCTAGCAGCAGAACTGCTCCAATCACAAAGAATATTAGCCACATGCTAATCCCGGCCAAATGTCTTTATTAAGAGCGGATGCTCAGCCAGAGATTCACCACAACACCTGAATATAAAAGACAGAGATCATAGTTTGAGTTTTTTTGCTTTTTGTATTGTTTAATTCACCTAGAAAACTGCGTTTTTAAAGTGCTCTAAGTTGGCTGTCAAGCTTATGGTTTTGTCTTTATTGACCTCGTAATGGCGGGCATCATACGCCGTTTACTCGGTCTGGATTCAACCATCACGTGGTTTTGGGGGGTGTTTTGGGGGGTGTTTTGGGGTTTGTATTCTAGGTGTGCAGGAAGAAGGGGATGGTACCTGTTCTGGGGTTTAACCCACCAGTGGTTTAGTCTGGGAGGGACCCAAACCTTCCCTCTATCATCCTCACTCCTCCCCCAGTCTCTCTCTACCCTAGTCCCACCCACCTTCTACCTCACCCCTCCTCCTCACCTCTCTTCTCCTCTTCTCCTCATCATCACCCCCCCCTCCTCTTGTAAGCTGTTCCCTGACTCATAGCCAGTTAGCACGGGCTTGTAGTGATATGAATTCCAGCAGCGTAGATAAGGACCAGTCATAATTGAGTTGGCATGCATTTTAATTACCAGTGTTTGGAAATGGAGCAGGGGCTTCAGGGTCCTAGTGTCCCACCAAGGAGGATGACCCCTGAATTTGTTTCTGTGTGTGTGTGGTGTGTGTGGTGTGTGTGTGTGATAAGCTGCGGTTTGTTTGCAGTGGCAACTCCTGTCTTCTTTTTGCTGAGTGCTCGAGCGCTGAGACAAAAAGGACTTTCCTTTCACTGCGCACACCTTCACACACACTCACAGACACACTCACAGACACACACACCTTCACACACACTCACAGACACGCACACACACGCGCTTGAGGGCACTCAGCTGAAGTCAGATGTCTTGTGTCTGAAGTTGAAGAGAAAGCACTTTACCATCATTAAGAGAGATCATGTAGAAACAGCCTGACCAGGTGAATAATTCATGCAGAGCTCTTTGAAAAATGCATTTACCTCTTGTTGGACATGAAAACGACCCCCCCCCCCCACACACACACACACACAAACACACACACCCTAACTCCTCTTTTCTTTCTCCCTCACTTTCTCTCACTCTCTTTCTTGTCTTTTGAGCTTTTTGTGTTTTCTGTCACTTTCTATTTCCCTCCCTCCCCCCCCCTCCCTCCCTCCCTCCCTCCCTCCCTCCCTCCCTCCCTCCCTCCCTCCCTCCCTCCCTCCCTCCCTCCCTCCCCCCCCCTCCCTCCCTCCCTCCCTCCCTCCCTCCCCCCCCCTCCCTCCCTCCCTCCCTCCCTCCCTCCCTCCTCCCTCCCCCCCTCCCTCCCTCCCTCCCTCCCTCCCTCCCTCCCTCCCTCCCTCCCCCCCCCCTCCCTATCCACACACACACACAAACACACAGAAAGCCCACAGAGCCCCATCTACTCCAATATTATATCATCCTGAAAAGAAAGCGCGATTTCCATTTGACTGACTGATTGTGGTGTTGCTGTGGTGACCGGCTGTGATTGACAGCTGTGGCTGTTGAGTTCACGGCCAGAGCCTTGTTTCGTAAATCACAGAGTAATGACAGCAAGGGCAAGTGACCGATTACCAGCTGGATTCAATCACGGTGCTCAGCCGAGCACAGATTCACCAGCATCAGCAGCTCTAGGAGTGAAGGACCAGAAACACACACACTCACGGACGTATACTGTACACACATTGTTATGTAATTGTGTAGTGTGTGTTGTATATGGAATTTGTACCATATACAACACATACACACACACACATAAACGCATACTCAATCACAGGCATGGGTGCATGCCTGCTTGTGTGTGTGAGAGAGAGAGTTCACATTAGTGTTTGCGTGTGATTGGTTTATTGATCATGAGCAGGTCATAATGTGGAGTGATTATTGATCTTTGGTTGTTTATGGACAATAGGGAGGACATCTTTCCTCTGATCACAGTTCAGACA